>NW_027594657.1:0-14611 GCF_964213995.1 Mustelus asterias | reverse complement strand
CCCCCTGTCTCCGCCCGACTCGCCGGCCCCCTGTCTCCGCCCGACTCGCCGGCCCCCTGTCTCCGCCCGACTCGCCGGCCCCCTGTCTCCGCCCGACTCGCCGGCCCCCTGTCTCCGCCCGACTCGCCGGCCCCCTGTCTCCGCCCGACTCGCCGGCCCCCTGTCTCCGCCCGACTCGCCGGCCCCCTGTCTCCGCCCGACTCGCCGGCCCCCTGTCTCCGCCCGACTCGCCGGCCCCCTGTCTCCGCCCGACTCGCCGGCCCCCTGTCTCCGCCCGACTCGCCGGCCCCCTGTCTCCGCCCGACTCGCCGGCCCCCTGTCTCCGCCCGACTCGCCGGCCCCCTGTCTCCGCCCGACTCGCCGGCCCCCTGTCTCCGCCCGACTCGCCGGCCCCCTGTCTCCGCCCGACTCGCCGGCCCCCTGTCTCCGCCCGACTCGCCGGCCCCCTGTCTCCGCCCGACTCGCCGGCCCCCTGTCTCCGCCCGACTCGCCGGCCCCCTGTCTCCGCCCGACTCGCCGGCCCCCTGTCTCCGCCCGACTCGCCGGCCCCCTGTCTCCGCCCGACTCGCCGGCCCCCTGTCTCCGCCCGACTCGCCGGCCCCCTGTCTCCGCCCGACTCGCCGGCCCCCTGTCTCCGCCCGACTCGCCGGCCCCCTGTCTCCGCCCGACTCGCCGGCCCCCTGTCTCCGCCCGACTCGCCGGCCCCCTGTCTCCGCCCGACTCGCCGGCCCCCTGTCTCCGCCCGACTCGCCGGCCCCCTGTCTCCGCCCGACTCGCCGGCCCCCTGTCTCCGCCCGACTCGCCGGCCCCCTGTCTCCGCCCGACTCGCCGGCCCCCTGTCTCCGCCCGACTCGCCGGCCCCCTGTCTCCGCCCGACTCGCCGGCCCCCTGTCTCCGCCCGACTCGCCGGCCCCCTGTCTCCGCCCGACTCGCCGGCCCCCTGTCTCCGCCCGACTCGCCGGCCCCCTGTCTCCGCCCGACTCGCCGGCCCCCTGTCTCCGCCCGACTCGCCGGCCCCCTGTCTCCGCCCGACTCGCCGGCCCCCTGTCTCCGCCCGACTCGCCGGCCCCCTGTCTCCGCCCGACTCGCCGGCCCCCTGTCTCCGCCCGACTCGCCGGCCCCCTGTCTCCGCCCGACTCGCCGGCCCCCTGTCTCCGCCCGACTCGCCGGCCCCCTGTCTCCGCCCGACTCGCCGGCCCCCTGTCTCCGCCCGACTCGCCGGCCCCCTGTCTCCGCCCGACTCGCCGGCCCCCTGTCTCCGCCCGACTCGCCGGCCCCCTGTCTCCGCCCGACTCGCCGGCCCCCTGTCTCCGCCCGACTCGCCGGCCCCCTGTCTCCGCCCGACTCGCCGGCCCCCTGTCTCCGTCCGACTCGCCGGCCCCCTGTCTCCGTCCGACTCGCCGGCCCCCTGTCTCCGTCCGACTCGCCGGCCCCCTGTCTCCGCCCGACTCGCCGGCCCCCTGTCTCCGTCCGACTCGCCGGCCCCCTGTCTCTGTCCGACTCGCCGGCCCCCCGTCTCTGTCCGACTCGCCGGCCCCCCGTCTCTGTCCCACTCACAGGACCCCCGTCTCTGTCCCACTCACAGTACCCCCGTCTCTGTCCCACTCACCGGACCGCTGTCTCCGTCCCACTCACCGGACCCCTGTCTCTGTCGCACTCACCGGCCCCCTGTCTCTGTCGCACTCACTGGACCGCTGTCTCTGTCCCACTCACCGGACCCCTGTCTCTGTCGCACTCACCGGCCCCCTGTCTCTGTCGCACTCACCGGACCGCTGTCTCTGTCCCACTCACAGGACCCCTATCTCTGTCCCACTCACCGGCCCCCTCTCTCTGTCCCACGCACCGGACCCCTGTCTCTGTCCCACGCACCGGACCCCTGTCTCTGTCCCACTCACCGGACCCCTGTCTCTCTCGCACTCACAAAGAGGCCGAACACCCCAGGGACCTGACTTTTCGACGAAGAACTCAATCTCCCAGAATCCCCTTCAGCTGACGTCACTTCCCCTAATATAAAACCTGTAGAAAAGCCCGCAAAACAAACAAGGAATACAACAAATAAATTAAGAAATAAATCAGTACTTTGCTCACCCTCAGCACTCCTGCTAAGAATCTCTCCCTCTCTGTCCTGCTCCAGTCGAACAAAGACAGGACCCAGTCTCCGTCCCACTCGCCGGCCCCCAGTCTCCGTCCCACTCGCCGGCGCCCAGTCTCCGTCCCACTCGCCGGCCCCCAGTCTCCGTCCCACTCGCCGGCCCCCAGTCTCCGTCCCACTCGCCGGCCCCCAGTCTCCGTCCCACTCGCCGGCCCACAGTCTCCGTCCGACTCGCCGGCCCCCTGTCTCCGTCCGACGCGCCGGCCCCCTGTCTCCGTCCGACTCGCCGGCCCCCTGTCTCCGTCCGACTCGCCGGCCCCCTGTCTCCGTCCGGCTCGCCGGCCCCCTGTCTCCGTCCGGCTCGCCGGCCCCCTGTCTCCGTCCGGCTCGCCGGCCCCCTGTCTCCGTCCGGCTCGCCGGCCCCCTGTCTCCGTCCGGCTCGCCGGCCCCCTGTCTCCGTCCGGCTCGCCGGCCCCCTGTCTCCGTCCGGCTCGCCGGCCCCCTGTCTCCGTCCGGCTCGCCGGCCCCCTGTCTCCGTCCGGCTCGCCGGCCCCCTGTCTCCGTCCGGCTCGCCGGCCCCCTGTCTCCGTCCGGCTCGCCGGCCCCCTGTCTCCGTCCGGCTCGCCGGCCCCCTGTCTCCGTCCGGCTCGCCGGCCCCCTGTCTCCGTCCGGCGCGCCGGCCCCCTGTCTCCGTCCGACGCGCCGGCCCCCTGTCTCCGTCCGACGCGCCGGCCCCCTGTCTCCGTCCGACTCGCCGGTCCCCTGTCTCCGTCCGACGCGCCGGCCCCCTGTCTCCGTCCGACTCGCCGGCCCCCTGTCTCCGCCCGACTCGCCGGCCCCCTGTCTCCGCCCGACTCGCCGGCCCCCTGTCTCCGCCCGACTCGCCGGCCCCCTGTCTCCGCCCGACTCGCCGGCCCCCTGTCTCCGCCCGACTCGCCGGCCCCCTGTCTCCGCCCGACTCGCCGGCCCCCTGTCTCCGCCCGACTCGCCGGCCCCCTGTCTCCGCCCGACTCGCCGGCCCCCTGTCTCCGCCCGACTCGCCGGCCCCCTGTCTCCGCCCGACTCGCCGGCCCCCTGTCTCCGCCCGACTCGCCGGCCCCCTGTCTCCGCCCGACTCGCCGGCCCCCTGTCTCCGCCCGACTCGCCGGCCCCCTGTCTCCGCCCGACTCGCCGGCCCCCTGTCTCCGCCCGACTCGCCGGCCCCCTGTCTCCGCCCGACTCGCCGGCCCCCTGTCTCCGCCCGACTCGCCGGCCCCGTCTCCGCCCGACTCGCCGGCCCCCTGTCTCCGCCCGACTCGCCGGCCCCCTGTCTCCGCCCGACTCGCCGGCCCCCTGTCTCCGCCCGACTCGCCGGCCCCCTGTCTCCGCCCGACTCGCCGGCCCCCTGTCTCCGCCCGACTCGCCGGCCCCCTGTCTCCGCCCGACTCGCCGGCCCCCTGTCTCCGCCCGACTCGCCGGCCCCCTGTCTCCGCCCGACTCGCCGGCCCCCTGTCTCCGCCCGACTCGCCGGCCCCCTGTCTCCGCCCGACTCGCCGGCCCCCTGTCTCCGCCCGACTCGCCGGCCCCCTGTCTCCGCCCGACTCGCCGGCCCCCTGTCTCCGCCCGACTCGCCGGCCCCCTGTCTCCGCCCGACTCGCCGGCCCCCTGTCTCCGCCCGACTCGCCGGCCCCCTGTCTCCGCCCGACTCGCCGGCCCCCTGTCTCCGCCCGACTCGCCGGCCCCCTGTCTCCGCCCGACTCGCCGGCCCCCTGTCTCCGCCCGACTCGCCGGCCCCCCTGTCTCCGCCCGACTCGCCGGCCCCCTGTCTCCGCCCGGCTCGCCGGCCCCCTGTCTCCGTCCGGCTCGCCGGCCCCCTGTCTCCGTCCGGCTCGCCGGCCCCCTGTCTCCGTCCGGCTCGCCGGCCCCCTGTCTCCGTCCGGCTCGCCGGCCCCCTGTCTCCGTCCGGCTCGCCGGCCCCCTGTCTCCGTCCGGCTCGCCGGCCCCCTGTCTCCGTCCGGCTCGCCGGCCCCCTGTCTCCGTCCGGCTCGCCGGCCCCCTGTCTCCGTCCGGCTCGCCGGCCCCCTGTCTCCGTCCGGCTCGCCGGCCCCCTGTCTCCGTCCGGCGCGCCGGCCCCCTGTCTCCGTCCGGCGCGCCGGCCCCCTGTCTCCGTCCGACGCGCCGGCCCCCTGTCTCCGTCCGACTCGCCGGCCCCCTGTCTCCGTCCGACTCGCCGGCCCCCTGTCTCCGTCCGACTCGCCGGCCCCCTGTCTCCGCCCGACTCGCCGGCCCCCTGTCTCCGCCCGACTCGCCGGCCCCCTGTCTCCGCCCGACTCGCCGGCCCCCTGTCTCCGCCCGACTCGCCGGCCCCCTGTCTCCGCCCGACTCGCCGGCCCCCTGTCTCCGCCCGACTCGCCGGCCCCCTGTCTCCGCCCGACTCGCCGGCCCCCTGTCTCCGCCCGACTCGCCGGCCCCCTGTCTCCGCCCGACTCGCCGGCCCCCTGTCTCCGCCCGACTCGCCGGCCCCCTGTCTCCGCCCGACTCGCCGGCCCCCTGTCTCCGCCCGACTCGCCGGCCCCCTGTCTCCGCCCGACTCGCCGGCCCCCTGTCTCCGCCCGACTCGCCGGCCCCCTGTCTCCGCCCGACTCGCCGGCCCCCTGTCTCCGCCCGACTCGCCGGCCCCCTGTCTCCGCCCGACTCGCCGGCCCCCTGTCTCCGCCCGACTCGCCGGCCCCCTGTCTCCGCCCGACTCGCCGGCCCCCTGTCTCCGCCCGACTCGCCGGCCCCCTGTCTCCGCCCGACTCGCCGGCCCCCTGTCTCCGCCCGACTCGCCGGCCCCCTGTCTCCGCCCGACTCGCCGGCCCCCTGTCTCCGCCCGACTCGCCGGCCCCCTGTCTCCGCCCGACTCGCCGGCCCCCTGTCTCCGCCCGACTCGCCGGCCCCCTGTCTCCGCCCGACTCGCCGGCCCCCTGTCTCCGCCCGACTCGCCGGCCCCCTGTCTCCGCCCGACTCGCCGGCCCCCTGTCTCCGCCCGACTCGCCGGCCCCCTGTCTCCGCTCGACTCGCCGGCCCCCTGTCTCCGCCCGACTCGCCGGCCCCCTGTCTCCGCCCGACTCGCCGGCCCCCTGTCTCCGCCCGACTCGCCGGCCCCCTGTCTCCGCCCGACTCGCCGGCCCCCTGTCTCCGCCCGACTCGCCGGCCCCCTGTCTCCGCCCGACTCGCCGGCCCCCTGTCTCCGCCCGACTCGCCGGCCCCCTGTCTCCGCCCGACTCGCCGGCCCCCTGTCTCCGCCCGACTCGCCGGCCCCCTGTCTCCGCCCGACTCGCCGGCCCCCTGTCTCCGCCCGACTCGCCGGCCCCCTGTCTCCGCCCGACTCGCCGGCCCCCTGTCTCCGCCCGACTCGCCGGCCCCCTGTCTCCGCCCGACTCGCCGGCCCCCTGTCTCCGCCCGACTCGCCGGCCCCCTGTCTCCGCCCGACTCGCCGGCCCCCTGTCTCCGCCCGACTCGCCGGCCCCCTGTCTCCGCCCGACTCGCCGGCCCCCTGTCTCCGCCCGACTCGCCGGCCCCCTGTCTCCGCCCGACTCGCCGGCCCCCTGTCTCCGCCCGACTCGCCGGCCCCCTGTCTCCGCCCGACTCGCCGGCCCCCTGTCTCCGCCCGACTCGCCGGCCCCCTGTCTCCGCCCGACTCGCCGGCCCCCTGTCTCCGCCCGACTCGCCGGCCCCCTGTCTCCGCCCGACTCGCCGGCCCCCTGTCTCCGCCCGACTCGCCGGCCCCCTGTCTCCGCCCGACTCGCCGGCCCCCTGTCTCCGCCCGACTCGCCGGCCCCCTGTCTCCGCCCGACTCGCCGGCCCCCTGTCTCCGCCCGACTCGCCGGCCCCCTGTCTCCGCCCGACTCGCCGGCCCCCTGTCTCCGCCCGACTCGCCGGCCCCCTGTCTCCGCCCGACTCGCCGGCCCCCTGTCTCCGCCCGACTCGCCGGCCCCCTGTCTCCGCCCGACTCGCCGGCCCCCTGTCTCCGCCCGACTCGCCGGCCCCCTGTCTCCGCCCGACTCGCCGGCCCCCTGTCTCCGCCCGACTCGCCGGCCCCCTGTCTCCGCCCGACTCGCCGGCCCCCTGTCTCCGCCCGACTCGCCGGCCCCCTGTCTCCGCCCGACTCGCCGGCCCCCTGTCTCCGCCCGACTCGCCGGCCCCCTGTCTCCGCCCGACTCGCCGGCCCCCTGTCTCCGCCCGACTCGCCGGCCCCCTGTCTCCGCCCGACTCGCCGGCCCCCTGTCTCCGCCCGACTCGCCGGCCCCCTGTCTCCGCCCGACTCGCCGGCCCCCTGTCTCCGCCCGACTCGCCGGCCCCCTGTCTCCGCCCGACTCGCCGGCCCCCTGTCTCCGCCCGACTCGCCGGCCCCCTGTCTCCGCCCGACTCGCCGGCCCCCTGTCTCCGCCCGACTCGCCGGCCCCCTGTCTCCGCCCGACTCGCCGGCCCCCTGTCTCCGCCCGACTCGCCGGCCCCCTGTCTCCGCCCGACTCGCCGGCCCCCTGTCTCCGCCCGACTCGCCGGCCCCCTGTCTCCGCCCGACTCGCCGGCCCCCTGTCTCCGCCCGACTCGCCGGCCCCCTGTCTCCGCCCGACTCGCCGGCCCCCTGTCTCCGCCCGACTCGCCGGCCCCCTGTCTCCGCCCGACTCGCCGGCCCCCTGTCTCCGCCCGACTCGCCGGCCCCCTGTCTCCGCCCGACTCGCCGGCCCCCTGTCTCCGCCCGACTCGCCGGCCCCCTGTCTCCGCCCGACTCGCCGGCCCCCTGTCTCCGCCCGACTCGCCGGCCCCCTGTCTCCGCCCGACTCGCCGGCCCCCTGTCTCCGCCCGACTCGCCGGCCCCCTGTCTCCGCCCGACTCGCCGGCCCCCTGTCTCCGCCCGACTCGCCGGCCCCCTGTCTCCGCCCGACTCGCCGGCCCCCTGTCTCCGCCCGACTCGCCGGCCCCCTGTCTCCGCCCGACTCGCCGGCCCCCTGTCTCCGCCCGACTCGCCGGCCCCCTGTCTCCGCCCGACTCGCCGGCCCCCTGTCTCCGCCCGACTCGCCGGCCCCCTGTCTCCGCCCGACTCGCCGGCCCCCTGTCTCCGCCCGACTCGCCGGCCCCCTGTCTCCGCCCGACTCGCCGGCCCCCTGTCTCCGCCCGACTCGCCGGCCCCCTGTCTCCGCCCGACTCGCCGGCCCCCTGTCTCCGCCCGACTCGCCGGCCCCCTGTCTCCGCCCGACTCGCCGGCCCCCTGTCTCCGCCCGACTCGCCGGCCCCCTGTCTCCGCCCGACTCGCCGGCCCCCTGTCTCCGCCCGACTCGCCGGCCCCCTGTCTCCGCCCGACTCGCCGGCCCCCTGTCTCCGCCCGACTCGCCGGCCCCCTGTCTCCGCCCGACTCGCCGGCCCCCTGTCTCCGCCCGACTCGCCGGCCCCCTGTCTCCGCCCGACTCGCCGGCCCCCTGTCTCCGCCCGACTCGCCGGCCCCCTGTCTCCGTCTGACTCGCCGGCCCCCTGTCTCCGTCCGACTCGCCGGCCCCCTGTCTCCGTCCGACTCGCCGGCCCCCTGTCTCCGTCCGACTCGCCGGCCCCCTGTCTCCGTCCGACTCGCCGGCCCCCTGTCTCTGTCCGACTCGCCGGCCCCCCGTCTCTGTCCGACTCGCCGGCCCCCCGTCTCTGTCCCACTCACAGGACCCCCGTCTCTGTCCCACTCACAGTACCCCCGTCTCTGTCCCACTCACCGGACCCCTGTCTCTGTCGCACTCACCGGCCCCCTGTCTCTGTCGCACTCACTGGACCGCTGTCTCTGTCCCACTCACCGGACCCCTGTCTCTGTCGCACTCACCGGCCCCCTGTCTCTGTCGCACTCACCGGACCGCTGTCTCTGTCCCACTCACAGGACCCCTATCTCTGTCCCACTCACCGGCCCCCTCTCTCTGTCCCACGCACCGGACCCCTGTCTCTGTCCCACGCACCGGACCCCTGTCTCTGTCCCACTCACCGGCCCCCTGTCTCCGCCCGACTCGCCGGCCCCCTGTCTCCGCCCGACTCGCCGGCCCCCTGTCTCCGCCCGACTCGCCGGCCCCCTGTCTCCGCCCGACTCGCCGGCCCCCTGTCTCCGCCCGACTCGCCGGCCCCCTGTCTCCGCCCGACTCGCCGGCCCCCTGTCTCCGCCCGACTCGCCGGCCCCCTGTCTCCGCCCGACTCGCCGGCCCCCTGTCTCCGCCCGACTCGCCGGCCCCCTGTCTCCGCCCGACTCGCCGGCCCCCTGTCTCCGCCCGACTCGCCGGCCCCCTGTCTCCGCCCGACTCGCCGGCCCCCTGTCTCCGCCCGACTCGCCGGCCCCCTGTCTCCGCCCGACTCGCCGGCCCCCTGTCTCCGCCCGACTCGCCGGCCCCCTGTCTCCGCCCGACTCGCCGGCCCCCTGTCTCCGCCCGACTCGCCGGCCCCGTCTCCGCCCGACTCGCCGGCCCCCTGTCTCCGCCCGACTCGCCGGCCCCCTGTCTCCGCCCGACTCGCCGGCCCCCTGTCTCCGCCCGACTCGCCGGCCCCCTGTCTCCGCCCGACTCGCCGGCCCCCTGTCTCCGCCCGACTCGCCGGCCCCCTGTCTCCGCCCGACTCGCCGGCCCCCTGTCTCCGCCCGACTCGCCGGCCCCCTGTCTCCGCCCGACTCGCCGGCCCCCTGTCTCCGCCCGACTCGCCGGCCCCCTGTCTCCGCCCGACTCGCCGGCCCCCTGTCTCCGCCCGACTCGCCGGCCCCCTGTCTCCGCCCGACTCGCCGGCCCCCTGTCTCCGCCCGACTCGCCGGCCCCCTGTCTCCGCCCGACTCGCCGGCCCCCTGTCTCCGCCCGACTCGCCGGCCCCCTGTCTCCGCCCGACTCGCCGGCCCCCTGTCTCCGCCCGACTCGCCGGCCCCCTGTCTCCGCCCGACTCGCCGGCCCCCTGTCTCCGCCCGACTCGCCGGCCCCCTGTCTCCGCCCGACTCGCCGGCCCCCTGTCTCCGCCCGGCTCGCCGGCCCCCTGTCTCCGTCCGGCTCGCCGGCCCCCTGTCTCCGTCCGGCTCGCCGGCCCCCTGTCTCCGTCCGGCTCGCCGGCCCCCTGTCTCCGTCCGGCTCGCCGGCCCCCTGTCTCCGTCCGGCTCGCCGGCCCCCTGTCTCCGTCCGGCTCGCCGGCCCCCTGTCTCCGTCCGGCTCGCCGGCCCCCTGTCTCCGTCCGGCTCGCCGGCCCCCTGTCTCCGTCCGGCTCGCCGGCCCCCTGTCTCCGTCCGGCTCGCCGGCCCCCTGTCTCCGTCCGGCGCGCCGGCCCCCTGTCTCCGTCCGGCGCGCCGGCCCCCTGTCTCCGTCCGACGCGCCGGCCCCCTGTCTCCGTCCGACTCGCCGGCCCCCTGTCTCCGTCCGACTCGCCGGCCCCCTGTCTCCGCCCGACTCGCCGGCCCCCTGTCTCCGCCCGACTCGCCGGCCCCCTGTCTCCGCCCGACTCGCCGGCCCCCTGTCTCCGCCCGACTCGCCGGCCCCCTGTCTCCGCCCGACTCGCCGGCCCCCTGTCTCCGCCCGACTCGCCGGCCCCCTGTCTCCGCCCGACTCGCCGGCCCCCTGTCTCCGCCCGACTCGCCGGCCCCCTGTCTCCGCCCGACTCGCCGGCCCCCTGTCTCCGCCCGACTCGCCGGCCCCCTGTCTCCGCCCGACTCGCCGGCCCCCTGTCTCCGCCCGACTCGCCGGCCCCCTGTCTCCGCCCGACTCGCCGGCCCCCTGTCTCCGCCCGACTCGCCGGCCCCCTGTCTCCGCCCGACTCGCCGGCCCCCTGTCTCCGCCCGACTCGCCGGCCCCCTGTCTCCGCCCGACTCGCCGGCCCCCTGTCTCCGCCCGACTCGCCGGCCCCCTGTCTCCGCCCGACTCGCCGGCCCCCTGTCTCCGCCCGACTCGCCGGCCCCCTGTCTCCGCCCGACTCGCCGGCCCCCTGTCTCCGCCCGACTCGCCGGCCCCCTGTCTCCGCCCGACTCGCCGGCCCCCTGTCTCCGCCCGACTCGCCGGCCCCCTGTCTCCGCCCGACTCGCCGGCCCCCTGTCTCCGCCCGACTCGCCGGCCCCCTGTCTCCGCCCGACTCGCCGGCCCCCTGTCTCCGCCCGACTCGCCGGCCCCCTGTCTCCGCCCGACTCGCCGGCCCCCTGTCTCCGCCCGACTCGCCGGCCCCCTGTCTCCGCCCGACTCGCCGGCCCCCTGTCTCCGCCCGACTCGCCGGCCCCCTGTCTCCGCCCGACTCGCCGGCCCCCTGTCTCCGCCCGACTCGCCGGCCCCCTGTCTCCGCCCGACTCGCCGGCCCCCTGTCTCCGCCCGACTCGCCGGCCCCCTGTCTCCGCCCGACTCGCCGGCCCCCTGTCTCCGCCCGACTCGCCGGCCCCCTGTCTCCGCCCGACTCGCCGGCCCCCTGTCTCCGCCCGACTCGCCGGCCCCCTGTCTCCGCCCGACTCGCCGGCCCCCTGTCTCCGCCCGACTCGCCGGCCCCCTGTCTCCGCCCGACTCGCCGGCCCCCTGTCTCCGCCCGACTCGCCGGCCCCCTGTCTCCGCCCGACTCGCCGGCCCCCTGTCTCCGCCCGACTCGCCGGCCCCCTGTCTCCGCCCGACTCGCCGGCCCCCTGTCTCCGCCCGACTCGCCGGCCCCCTGTCTCCGCCCGACTCGCCGGCC
The DNA here is from genome assembly GCF_964213995.1 of Mustelus asterias. NCBI lineage: Eukaryota > Metazoa > Chordata > Chondrichthyes > Carcharhiniformes > Triakidae > Mustelus > Mustelus asterias. Next base: position 3,858 of record NW_027594657.1, on the reverse strand, counting down.
CCCTGTCTCCGCCCGACTCGCCGGCCCCCTGTCTCCGCCCGACTCGCCGGCCCCCTGTCTCCGCCCGACTCGCCGGCCCCCTGTCTCCGCCCGACTCGCCGGCCCCCTGTCTCCGCCCGACTCGCCGGCCCCCTGTCTCCGCCCGACTCGCCGGCCCCCTGTCTCCGCCCGACTCGCCGGCCCCCTGTCTCCGCCCGACTCGCCGGCCCCCTGTCTCCGCCCGACTCGCCGGCCCCCTGTCTCCGCCCGACTCGCCGGCCCCCTGTCTCCGCCCGACTCGCCGGCCCCCTGTCTCCGCCCGACTCGCCGGCCCCCTGTCTCCGCCCGACTCGCCGGCCCCCTGTCTCCGCCCGACTCGCCGGCCCCCTGTCTCCGCCCGACTCGCCGGCCCCCTGTCTCCGCCCGACTCGCCGGCCCCCTGTCTCCGCCCGACTCGCCGGCCCCCTGTCTCCGCCCGACTCGCCGGCCCCCTGTCTCCGCCCGACTCGCCGGCCCCCTGTCTCCGCCCGACTCGCCGGCCCCCTGTCTCCGCCCGACTCGCCGGCCCCCTGTCTCCGCCCGACTCGCCGGCCCCCTGTCTCCGCCCGACTCGCCGGCCCCCTGTCTCCGCCCGACTCGCCGGCCCCCTGTCTCCGTCTGACTCGCCGGCCCCCTGTCTCCGTCCGACTCGCCGGCCCCCTGTCTCCGTCCGACTCGCCGGCCCCCTGTCTCCGTCCGACTCGCCGGCCCCCTGTCTCCGTCCGACTCGCCGGCCCCCTGTCTCTGTCCGACTCGCCGGCCCCCCGTCTCTGTCCGACTCGCCGGCCCCCCGTCTCTGTCCCACTCACAGGACCCCCGTCTCTGTCCCACTCACAGTACCCCCGTCTCTGTCCCACTCACCGGACCCCTGTCTCTGTCGCACTCACCGGCCCCCTGTCTCTGTCGCACTCACTGGACCGCTGTCTCTGTCCCACTCACCGGACCCCTGTCTCTGTCGCACTCACCGGCCCCCTGTCTCTGTCGCACTCACCGGACCGCTGTCTCTGTCCCACTCACAGGACCCCTATCTCTGTCCCACTCACCGGCCCCCTCTCTCTGTCCCACGCACCGGACCCCTGTCTCTGTCCCACGCACCGGACCCCTGTCTCTGTCCCACTCACCGGACCCCTGTCTCTCTCGCACTCACAAAGAGGCCGAACACCCCAGGGACCTGACTTTTCGACGAAGAACTCAATCTCCCAGAATCCCCTTCAGCTGACGTCACTTCCCCTAATATAAAATCTGTAGAAAAGCCCGCAAAACAAACAAGGAATACAACAAATAAATTAAGAAATAAATCAGTACTTTGCTCACCCTCAGCACTCCTGCTAAGAATCTCTCCCTCTCTGTCCTGCTCCAGTCGAACAAAGACAGGACCCAGTCTCCGTCCCACTCGCCGGCCCCCAGTCTCCGTCCCACTCGCCGGCGCCCAGTCTCCGTCCCACTCGCCGGCCCCCAGTCTCCGTCCCACTCGCCGGCCCCCAGTCTCCGTCCCACTCGCCGGCCCCCAGTCTCCGTCCCACTCGCCGGCCCCCAGTCTCCGTCCGACTCGCCGGCCCCCTGTCTCCGTCCGACGCGCCGGCCCCCTGTCTCCGTCCGACTCGCCGGCCCCCTGTCTCCGTCCGACTCGCCGGCCCCCTGTCTCCGTCCGACTCGCCGGCCCCCTGTCTCCGTCCGACACGCCGGCCCCCTGTCTCCGTCCGGCTCGCCGGCCCCCTGTCTCCGTCCGGCTCGCCGGCCCCCTGTCTCCGTCCGGCTCGCCGGCCCCCTGTCTCCGTCCGGCTCGCCGGCCCCCTGTCTCCGTCCGGCTCGCCGGCCCCCTGTCTCCGTCCGGCTCGCCGGCCCCCTGTCTCCGTCCGGCTCGCCGGCCCCCTGTCTCCGTCCGGCTCGCCGGCCCCCTGTCTCCGTCCGGCTCGCCGGCCCCCTGTCTCCGTCCGGCTCGCCGGCCCCCTGTCTCCGTCCGGCGCGCCGGCCCCCTGTCTCCGTCCGACGCGCCGGCCCCCTGTCTCCGTCCGACGCGCCGGCCCCCTGTCTCCGTCCGACTCGCCGGCCCCCTGTCTCCGTCCGACTCGCCGGCCCCCTGTCTCCGTCCGACACGCCGGCCCCCTGTCTCCGCCCGACTCGCCGGCCCCCTGTCTCCGCCCGACTCGCCGGCCCCCTGTCTCCGCCCGACTCGCCGGCCCCCTGTCTCCGCCCGACTCGCCGGCCCCCTGTCTCCGCCCGACTCGCCGGCCCCCTGTCTCCGCCCGACTCGCCGGCCCCCTGTCTCCGCCCGACTCGCCGGCCCCCTGTCTCCGCCCGACTCGCCGGCCCCCTGTCTCCGCCCGACTCGCCGGCCCCCTGTCTCCGCCCGACTCGCCGGCCCCCTGTCTCTGCCCGACTCGCCGGCCCCCTGTCTCCGCCCGACTCGCCGGCCCCCTGTCTCCGCCCGACTCGCCGGCCCCCTGTCTCCGCCCGACTCGCCGGCCCCCTGTCTCCGCCCGACTCGCCGGCCCCCTGTCTCCGCCCGACTCGCCGGCCCCCTGTCTCCGCCCGACTCGCCGGCCCCCTGTCTCCGCCCGACTCGCCGGCCCCCTGTCTCCGTCCGACTCGCCGGCCCCCTGTCTCCGTCCGACTCGCCGGCCCCCTGTCTCCGTCCGACTCGCCGGCCCCCTGTCTCCGTCCGACTCGCCGGCCCCCTGTCTCCGTCCGACTCGCCGGCCCCCTGTCTCTGTCCGACTCGCCGGCCCCCCGTCTCTGTCCGACTCGCCGGCCCCCCGTCTCTGTCCCACTCACAGGACCCCCGTCTCTGTCCCACTCACAGTACCCCCGTCTCTGTCCCACTCACCGGACCGCTGTCTCCGTCCCACTCACCGGACCCCTGTCTCTGTCGCACTCACCGGCCCCCTGTCTCTGTCGCACTCACTGGACCGCTGTCTCTGTCCCACTCACCGGACCCCTGTCTCTGTCGCACTCACCGGCCCCCTGTCTCTGTCGCACTCACCGGACCGCTGTCTCTGTCCCACTCACAGGACCCCTATCTCTGTCCCACTCACCGGCCCCCTCTCTCTGTCCCACGCACCGGACCCCTGTCTCTGTCCCACGCACCGGACCCCTGTCTCTGTCCCACTCACCGGACCCCTGTCTCTCTCGCACTCACAAAGAGGCCGAACACCCCAGGGACCTGACTTTTCGACGAAGAACTCAATCTCCCAGAATCCCCTTCAGCTGACGTCACTTCCCCTAATATAAAACCTGTAGAAAAGCCCGCAAAACAAACAAGGAATACAACAAATAAATTAAGAAATAAATCAGTACTTTGCTCACCCTCAGCACTCCTGCTAAGAATCTCTCCCTCTCTGTCCTGCTCCAGTCGAACAAAGACAGGACCCAGTCTCCGTCCCACTCGCCGGCCCCCAGTCTCCGTCCCACTCGCCGGCGCCCAGTCTCCGTCCCACTCGCCGGCCCCCAGTCTCCGTCCCACTCGCCGGCCCCCAGTCTCCGTCCCACTCGCCGGCCCCCAGTCTCCGTCCCACTCGCCGGCCCCCAGTCTCCGTCCGACTCGCCGGCCCCCTGTCTCCGTCCGACGCGCCGGCCCCCTGTCTCCGTCCGACTCGCCGGCCCCCTGTCTCCGTCCGACTCGCCGGCCCCCTGTCTCCGTCCGACACGCCGGCCCCCTGTCTCCGTCCGGCTCGCCGGCCCCCTGTCTCCGTCCGGCTCGCCGGCCCCCTGTCTCCGTCCGGCTCGCCGGCCCCCTGTCTCCGTCCGGCTCGCCGGCCCCCTGTCTCCGCCCGACTCGCCGGCCCCCTGTCTCCGCCCGACTCGCCGGCCCCCTGTCTCCGCCCGACTCGCCGGCCCCCT
>NW_027594656.1:0-14612 GCF_964213995.1 Mustelus asterias | reverse complement strand
TATCAGCTGGCACCGGGTGACAATGGGCACACAGCAAGTGGCAGGAATTGGGGTTTGATGGGCACAGAAAGATTTTTTTCCCCCTGAACGAGCTGGCTAGCAATGGAACACAAATTTTAAACTGGAAAATCTCAGCCTTTCACTTGCAGCAGTTGAGGCGCAGACTGGGATTCCCTGACCTGGAGTGGAGAGAGAGGGGGGAAAGCCAGTTAGCAGCAAGGAGGTTCAGAGTTTAACAGAGGGGCCAACCCCACGTCCAGTGAGTGCTCAATCTGACTCCTCTCCGCCCAGCCACTCACGACACAAACCCTCCCAACTCACCTGTCCTCCAATTCAATTCAACACAGACTTGGCGTCAAAAAAGCAACTCCTCATTTTAAAACAAAAAGTAGGAACGGGAAATAAGAGTAAAAAGTTAACTGGGGAGAGAATGCAGGTTAGTTTCAGAGACTATCGAATGACAATGCTGTAGTTCCTACCTGTCAGCTGGGCTGTGTGGGTGAATTCTCCCTCTCTCTGCTTTATATCCTCCAGGTGTGTCCAGCTCCTCTGACGTTCCTGTGGTTCCGCCTGGAGATTTGAGAGCTGTTTACTCGCGGTTCAGGTTTATTTGCCTCTCCCCCCGGATATTGTCGGAGCTAAAATGCTGAACACATTCCCCCACTCCCACCCCAGACCATTACTCACCGACTCTGCACACTCACCACCCAAAGAAAGACTTTCATTTATATAGCGCCTTTCACAACTCAAGAGACAACACCCCATTGTGCTTTACAGGCAGTGGAGTACTTGTCCTGAAAGTGGTGTAATGTAGGGAGTGCAGCAGCCAATCTGGGCACAGTAAGATCCCACAGGTGGCCTCTCTGGTCCTTGTGTCCCTCAGAGAGGTGGGGTTGGGGGGCTTCACTGCTCTTCAAAGACCCCGCTCCACAGACCTGAGCAGAAGATACTGGCTGGCATTGTGCTGTCAGTGTAGTACATAAGATATTGGATCAGGAGGAGGCCATTCGACCCATCGAGCCTGTTCTACCATTCAGTAAGACCATGGATGATTCTTTACCAGATCCCCATTTCCTATTGGTTCAAAAATCTATCAATCCCAGTCATGAATATACTCAACCAATCAACACACACAACCCCCTGAGATAGAGAATTCCAAAGATTCACAACTCTCTGAATGAAGAGATCTAAAGACCCCCAATCCTGAGCGTGTTCCCCCACCCCCCACTCCCCCTTGTTCTAGAGTCTCCATGATGTGGAGATGCCGGCGTTGGACTGGGGTAAACACAGTAAGAAGTTTAACAACACCAGGTTAAAGTCCAACAGGTTTATTTGGTAGCAAAAGCCACACAAGCTTTCGAGGCTCTAAGCCCCTTCTTCAGGTGAGTGGGAATTCTGGATTAGTTGTAAGTATTCGCATTCCAACCATTATTCATGTAAATTGAGTCTGTGTCTTTATAAGTTCTGTTTGTGAACAGAATTCCCACTCACCTGAAGAAGGGGCTTAGAGCCTCGAAAGCTTGTGTGGCTTTTGCTACCAAATAAACCTGTTGGACTTTAACCTGGTGTTGTTAAACTTCTTACTAGAGTCTCCAGCCAGGGAAACAGAATCCACCCTATTTGACCCTCTGAGCATTCTAGTTGTTTCAATGAAATCACCTCCCGTTGTTCTAAACTCCAGAGAATATAGACCCCTATCGACTCAATTTCTCCTCACACGATCCCTCCCCCCGCTCCACCTCCTCATTCCAAGGCTCCGATAAACCTTCACTGCGGCCTCGCTGAGGCAAGTCGATCACCCTCAGCAAAAAATCGAGGTAAATACTGCTCTGTTGGAGATGCAGCCATTAGACTAAGGTGTTAAACTCCTGTCTCCCTCTCCAATGGATGGGAACTTTGCCGCAGAAGGAGGCCAGGTCATTGAGTGTCTTTAAGACAGAGATAGGTAGGTTCTTGATTAATAAGGGGATCAGGGGTTATGGGGAAAAGGCAGGAGAATGGGGATGAGAAAAATATCAGCCATGATTGAATAGCGGAGCAGACTCGATGGGCCGAGTGGCCTAATTCTGCTCCTATGATTTATGGTCTTATGGGAGAGAGTGCAGTCAAGTCCCGACCATCATCGTTGTTTGTAGAATCTTGCTGTGTACAACTTGTCTGACATGTTTCATACCTTACAACAGGGACTAAACTTAAACAATAAAGCATTGTCTATGAAGAGCTTTGATTTGATTTGATTTGATTTATTATTGTCACATGTATTGACATACAGTGAAAAGTATTGTTTCTGTGCATTATACAGACAAAGCATACCGTTCATAGAGAAGGAAACGAGAGAGTGCAGAATGTAGTGTTACAGTCATAGCTAGGGTGTAGAGAAAGATCAGCTTAACGCGAGGTAAGTCCATTCAAAAGTCTGACGGCAGCAGGGAAGAAGCTGTTCTTGAGTTGGTTGGTACGTGACCTCAGACTTTTGTATCTTTTTCCCGAAGGAAGAAGGTGGAGGAGAGAATGTCCGGGGTGCGTGGGGTCCTTGATTATGCCGGCTGCTTTGCTGAGGCAGCGGGAAGTGTAGACAGAGTCAATGGATGGGAGGTTGGTTTGCGTGATGGATTGGGCTACATTCACGACCTTTTGTAGTTCCTTGAGGTCTTGGGCAGAACAGGAGCCATACCAAGCTGTGATACAACCAGAAAGAATGGTTTCTATGGTGCATCTGTAAAAGTTGGTGAGAGTCGTAGCTGACATGCCAAATTTCCTTAGTCTTCTGAGAAAGTAGAGGCGTTGGTGGGCTTTCTTAACTATAGTATCGGCATGGGGGGGACCAGGACAGGTTGTTGGTGACCTGGACATGATTTGGGTGTTTCTCACCATCTGGGATGTCTAGATGGTGAGAAACACCCAAAACCCACCAGCAGCCAGGTCTTATCGACTCCCCTCTCCCCCCCTCCCCACCCCCACCCCTACCCCGGCAATCCCTCGGGAGCATCTCAGCTTCCTGACATTGCTGCAAGGCTGGGGTTGGTGTCAGGAGGGTCCCCGGTTACGGTGTTTTTGGAGATACTCAGTGTTGTTCCATGGTCCCTGGGGCAGTGGCTGTAATCCGGTCTATCGCTGATCCCCTTCCAATGACTGGGAGTCAACATTGAGTGGGGACAGAGTTTTTTAAGTTGATTTATTAGTGTCATAAGTAGGCTTGCATTAACATTGCAATGAAGTTACAGTGAATTGTGATGCCACCTGTGTTAAAATAGCTCGACAACACTGACCGTCTGTGCCCGTACACTCAATACTGTCCTGTCTGTGGATCAAACACCATAAACGTGAAACAGGTTACATGAAGAGTGTAGGTGGCAAATGGATTGGACACTGGGCTGGACTGAGGAGCCTCGCTCCAATCTCCACATCAATATTTACCATCGTATTTGTGAGTCTGTAACCCACTCACCAATGATTTCACTTTGAGTGGGTTTGGGAGTTTGAAACAATAATTGATTGGAGGAGGTTTTAATGAGGCTGATTTTCCTGCAGCCTATCAAATCATAAACAGAAACTAACTTTCGGTAAAGAACCCCCAATGTTATTATTCCTCCTCGCTGAACTTCTCCAGAAGCCATTGGCTGGTGTTAGGCACCGGGATTGTTGAAGACTCTGCCACACAGTGGCCTGTTTTTATGGACCAGCCCAGACACCGAGCTCCAGCTATCCGACATTGCGGGCACCTCCCTTTCTTAGCCCGTGTGTCCTGAGGCCAATTATGATGTCACTGATGTGGTTTCAGCCGAAATCAGCTGACCAATCGTAGAGCTGAATTCCAACCTGGGATCTTGCTGAGTTTGTTCTGATTTATTATTGGCACACGTGTTCAGATACAGTGAAAAGTATCATTTCTACAGACAAAGCATACCGTTCATAGAGAAGGAAAGGAAAGAGTGCAGAATGTAGTGTTACAGTCATAGTTAGGGTGTAGAGAAAGGTCAACTTAGTGCAAGGTAGGTCCATTCAAAAGTCTGACGGCAGCAGGGAAGAAGCTGTTCTTGAGTCGGTCGGTACGTGACCTCAGACTTTTGTATCTTTTTCCCAACGGAAGAAGGTGGAAGAGAGAATGTCCGGGGTGTGTGGGGTCCTTGATTATGCTGGCTGCTTTGCCGAGGCAGCGGGAAGTGTAGACAGAGTCAATGGATGGGAGGCTGGTTTGCGTGATGGACTGGGCTTCGTTCACAACCCTTTGTAGTTTCTTGCGGTCTTGGGCAGAGCAGGAGCCATACCAAGCTGTGATACAACCAGAAAGGATGCTTTCTATGGTTCATCTGTAAAAGTTGGTGAGAGTTGTAGCTGACATGCCAAATTTTCTTAGTCTTCTGAGGCGTTGGTGGGATTTCTTAACTATAGTGTCGGCATGAAGGGACCAGGATAGGTTGTATTCTCAGTTTTCTGTATCACACATTGTAAAGACGTCAAAGAAATTCCTGAAATGCTTCCAGTGATTTTGCGATTTGTGGTGAATTCCCCTCGGCAGCCGTTTCCGGTTTCCGAAAAAGGAAAAGATAAAAGTACAAAGTAATCATGTGAAGCTAAACCTCCACAGAATGCTGTTGGACTGGATGTTTCTGTCGCAATTCTCTGTAAACCAGTTGTTAGGAGGAGCAGAGGGTTTAATACGAAATTAGTGAGGTCAGAGATTTCAAAATGCATTGTGTTTTCTCAAACGGATTTGATTCTAGATTCCGTGTCTCTCATTTAGGTACTGTCAGGTATGATGTAGCTAACACATCCCATAATATCCTCACCTCTGGGTCATGTGTCAGCTCATAGTCAGTCTCTAGGGAAACCCTACAGGACATCATTTTGAAGACAAATGGAAACTCTGCCATCAGTCCAATAGAATCTACCTTTCAATGCTATACTTAGATTTCCAGAAGACATTTGATAAGATGCCACAGCAAGGGTTATTACACAGAATGAGAGATCTTGGTGTAAGGGGATAACATATTAACACAGAGAGAGGCTTGGTTAGCTAATGGGAGACAGAGAGTGGGCATAAATGGGGTCTTTTTCGGGCTGACACCAGTGGAATGTCACAGGGATCAGTGCCAGGGACTCAACTATTTACAATCTATGTCAATGACGTGGATGAAGCGACCAAATGTATGGCTGCTAAATTAGCTGGTGCACGAAGATAGGTAGGAGTGTGAGTTGTGAGGAAGTTCTGCAAAGGTTACGTTAAGTGAGTGGGTAACAATTTAGCAAATGCAGTATAATGCGGGAAAATGTGAACTTCTCTATTTTGGCAGGAAAAACAAAAAAAAACAGAATACTATTTAAATGAGGAAATATTATACAGATACAGAAGGATCGGGGCGTCCCAATGCATGAAACATTTCCCATGGCTGGCGGAACGGGAAAATTCACCCCCTATCTGTTTCAATAAGATCACCTCTCATTCTCCTAAACTCCATTGGGTACAGGCCCAATCTGTCCAAACGTTCTGTATAAGTTAACCCCCTCATCCCAGGAATTAGTCAAATGACCTTTCTCCGAACTACTTCTAATGCCCTTTCTTAAATAAGGAGACCAAGATTGTGTACATCACTCTAGATGTTATCATAGAACCATAGCACATTACAGCACAGAAACAGGCCTTTTGGCCCTTCTTGTCTGTGCCGAACCATTTTTGTGCCTAGTCCCACTGACCTGCACCTGGACCATATCCCTCCACACCCCTCTCATCCATGTACCTGTCCAAGTTTTTCTTAAATGTTAAAAGTGAACCCGCATTCACCACTTTATCCGGCAGCTCATTCCAAACTCCCACCACTCTCTGTGTGAAGAAGCCCCCCCTAATATTCCCTTTAAACTTTTCCCCCCTCACCCTTAACCCATGTCCTCTAGTTATTTTCTCCCCTAGCCTCAGTGGAAAAAGCCTGCTTGCATTCACCCTATCTATACCCATCATAATTTCATACACCTCTATCAAATCTCCCCTCATTCTTCTACGCTCCAGGGAATAAAGTCCTAACCTATTCAACCTTTCTCTGTAACTCAGTTTTATCAAGTCCCGGCAACATCCTTGTAAACCTTCTCTGCACCCTTTCAACCTTATTAATATCCTTCCTGTAATTAGGTGACCAAAATTGCACACAATACTCTAAATTCGGCCTCACCAATGTCTTATACAACCTCACCATAACATTCCAACTCTTATACTCAATACTTTGATTTATAAAGGCCAATGTACCAAAAGCACTCTTTACGACCCTATCTACCTGTGACGCCACTTTTAGGGAATTATGCATCTGTATTCCCAGATCCCTCTGTTCTACTGCACTCTTCAGTGTCCTACCATTTACCTTGTATGTTCTACCATGGTTTGTCCTTCCAAAGTGCAATACCTCACACTTGTCTGCATTAAACTCCATCTGCCATTTTTCAGCCCATTTCTCTAGCTGGTCCAAATCCCTCTGCAGGCTTTGAAAACCTTCCTCACTGTCCACTACATCTCCAATCTTTGTGTCATCAGCAAACCTGCTGATCCAATTTACCACATTATCATCCAGATCATTGATATAGATGACAAACAACAATGGACCCAGCACTAATCCCTGTGGCACACCACTAGTCACAGGCCTCCATTCAGAGAAGCAATCCTCCACTACCACTCTCTGACTTCTTCCATTGAAAGAAGTTTAACAACACCAGGTTAAAGTCCAACAGGTTTATTTGGTAGCAAAAGCCACACAAGCTTTCGGAGCTCTAAGCCCCTTCTTCAGGTGAGTGGGAATTCTGTTCACAAACAGAGCTTATAAAGACACAGACTCAATTTACATGAATAATGGTTGGAATGCGAATACTTACAACTAATCAAGTCTTTAAGAAACAAAACAATGTGAGTGGAGAGAGCATCAAGACAGGCTAAAAAGATGTGTATTGTCTCCAGACAAGACAGCCAGTGAAACTCTGCAGGTCCACGCAACTGTGGGAGTTACAAATAGTTGTGACATGAACCCAATATCCCGGTTGAGGCCGTCCTCGTGTGTGCGGAACTTGGCTATCAGTTTCTGCTCAGCGACTCTGCGCTGTCGTGTGTCGCGAAGGCCGCCTTGGAGAACGCTTACCCGAATATCAGAGGCCGAATGCCCGTGACTGCTGAAGTGCTCCCCAACAGGAAGAGAACAGTCTTGCCTGGTGATTGTCGAGCGGTGTTCATTCATCCGTTGTCGCAGCGTCTGCATAGTTTCCCCAATGTACCATGCCTCGGGACATCCTTTCTTGCAGCGTATCAGGTAGACAACGTTGGCCGAATTGCAGGAGTATGTACCGTGTACCTGGTGGATGGTGTTCTCACGTGAGATGATGGCATCTGTGTCGATGATCCGGCACGTCTTGCAGAGGTTGCTGTGGCAGGGTTGTGTGGTGTCATGGTCACTGTTCTCCTGAAGGCTGGGTAGTTTGCTGCGGACAATGGTCTGTTTGAGGTTGTGCGGTTGTTTGAAGGCAAGAAGTGGGGGTGTGGGGATGGCCTTGGCGAGATGTTCGTCTTCATCAATGACATGTTGAAGGCTCCGGAGGAGATGCCGTAGCTTCTCCGCTCCGGGGAAGTACTGGACAACGAAGGGTACTCTGTCCACTGTGTCCCGTGTTTGTCTTCTGAGGAGGTCGGAGCGGTTTTTCGCTGTGGCGCGTTGGAACTGTTGATCAATGAGTCGAGCGCCATATCCTGTTCTTATGAGGGCATCTTTCAGTGTCTGGAGGTGTCTGTTGCGATCCTCCTCATCCGAGCAGATCCTGTGTATACGGAGGGCTTGTCCGTAGGGGATGGCTTCTTTAACCTGTTTAGGGTGGAAGCTGGAGAAGTGGAGCATCGTGAGGTTATCCGTGGGCTTGCGGTACAGTGAGGTGCTGAGGTGACCGTCCTTAATGGAGATGCGTGTGTCCAAGAATGCAACCGATTCCGGAGAGTAGTCTATGGTGAGCCTGATGGTGGGATGGAACTTGTTGATGTCATCATAGAGTTGTTTCAGTGATTGTTCACCATGAGTCCAAAGGAAGAAAATGTCATCGATGTATCTAGTGTATAGCATCGGTTGAAGGTCCCGTGCGGTGAAGAAGTCTTAGTTCTTCCCTTGAGCCAGTGTCTAATGCAATTTACTCCCTCTCCATGTATACCTAGCGACTGAACCTTCCTGACTAACCTCCCATGCGGGACCTTGTCAAAGGCCTTACTGAAGTCCACGTAGACAACATCCACTGCCTTCCCTTCATCCACTTTCCTGGTAACCTCCTCGAAAAACACTAATAGATTGGTTAAATATGACCTACCATGCACAAAGCCATGTTGACTCTCACTAATAAGTCCCTGTCTATCCAAATATTTGTAGATCCTATCTCTTAATACTCCTTCCAATAATTTACCGACTACTGACATCAAACTTACCGGCCTATAATTTCCCGCATTACTTTTTGAGCCTTTTTTAAACAACGGAACAACATGAGCTATCCTCCAATCATCCGGCACCTCACCCGTGGATACCGACATTTTAAATATATCTGCCAGGGCCCCTGCAATTTCAACACTATCCTATCAACACCCTGTACAACTCCAGTAAAACATCCCAACTTTCATATTCCATTCCCCTTGCAATAAACTCCAACATTCCATTACCTTCCTAATCACTCGCTGTATCTGCACACTAACTTTTCCTGTAACATCCTGACTCCCCAAAGCCTGTCCACCAACTACAAGGCGTAAGTCAGGAGTGTGATGGAATACTCTCCACTTGCCTGGATGGGTGCAGCTCCAACACTCAAGAAGCCCAACACTATCCAGGACAAAGAAGCCCCATTTGATTGCTACCCCTTCCACAAACATTTACTCCCTCCACCACCGATGCACAGTGGCAGTCGTGTGTACCGTCTGCAAGATGCACTGCAGCAACTAACCAAGGTTCCTTAGACAGCACCTTCCAAACCCACAAACACCACCATCAAGGGCAGCAGATACCTGGGACACCACTTCCTGGAAATCCCCCCCCCCCAGTCACACACATCCTGACTTGGAAATATATCGGCCGTCCCTTCACTGTCACTGGGTCAAAATCCTGGAACTCCCTCCCTAACAGCACAGTGGGTGTGCCTACACCACAAGGATTGCAGCGATTCAAGAAGGTGGCTCACCACCACATTCTCGAGGGCTAATTAGTGATGGGTAATTAGGGTTGGGTTAGCCAGTGACACCCATGTCCTGTTAAATAATAAAAAAGTGCGACAGAGGGAGTAACAAGTGAGGGGGGACCTGATTGAGGTGTTCAAAATTATGAGGGGCATGGATAGGGTAGATAGAAAGAAACTTTTCTCCTTAGTAGACAGGTTAATAACCAGGGACAGGAGATTTAGAGGGGATTTGAGGAAAAGCTTTTCCACCCAGAGGGTGATGGGAATCTGGAACTCGCTGCCTGAAAGGGTGGGATCGAGGCGGAAACCCTCACAACATTGAAGAAGCATTTAGATGAGGGTTTGAAATGCTAAAGGCACACACGGCTACGGACCAAGTGCTGGAAAATGGGGATTGGAATAGATAAGTGCTTAACGGCCGGCATTAACACGATGGGCCGAAGGGTCTATTTTTGTCCTGTAAAACTCTATGGCTGGAATATTACCGCCCCGCCTGCCACAGGAATCGGAGTGGGCGAAGGGTGGAGCACAGGACGGTTCATTAACCTCGGGTAGGGTTTTATGGTTTCGGGAGACTATGACTGTAATCTCAGGACAGGTGACTCAATGACGCTGTTTTATAGAGGTTTATTTTCCTGCGATTCGCATTGTCTTTACGACATTCCTACATTGCAAGCTGTAGACAAGTTGGAAAGAAGCTGCCTGTGGATTTATCTCCCTCAGAGTAGGACCGGTCCGGTGGGTTCCGGCAGCCACATTCCTGCTTCTTTTTCATCCCGGTAAGAAGTCTCACAACACCAGGTTAAGGTCCAACAGGTTTATTTGGTAGCAAATGCCACTAGCTTCCATCCTCCGTCAGGGTTGGGCTGGGCCAAGGAGCAATGATGTCAGGATAAATGGGGAAATTCTGATGAGGCAACGTCCCGAGATTACTCCCAAACTATTTCAGGTGAGTCAGTCTAATTACACGTCTACCTGCCCAACTCCTCACGTCAGCCTTGCTGACAAATACTCAGGTGGGTTCGTCTTGGGACCTGTTCTCTTTCCGAGTTTGTGGCTGGGTGGGGTCAGACCTGACGATATGGCGAATGTCAAAGTGGAAAGGTCAGAAACAGAAAAGGGAGGGAGTTCCAACAGTCCACGGGTCTGGGAAAGAATCAAATCCTCTTACAGCGCTGAAGGAAGCCATTCAGCCCATCCAGTTTGTGGTGGCTCTTTGAAAGAAAGAACATAATCTCATTCGCTCATTCATTGAATTGCTACAGTGCAGAAGGAGGCCACTCAGCCCATCGAGTCTGCACTGACTCTCTGACAGTATACCTTACCCAGGCCCTCTTCCGCATCCTATCCCTGCAACCCAACACATTTCCCACGGCTAATCCCCGAACCTACACATCTTTGGACACTAAGGGGTAAGTTAGCAAGGCTAATCCATACTTTCGGACTGTGGGAGGAAACCGGAGCATCCGGAGGAAACCCACGCAGATATGGGGAGAACGTGCAGACTCCCCACAGACAGTGAAAGTTACAAAAGTCTGAGGTCACGTACTAACCGACTCAAGAAGAGCTTCTTCCCTGCTGCTGTCAGACTTTTGAATGGACTTACCTCGCATTAAGTTGATCTTTCTCTACACCCTAGCTGTGACTGGAACACTACATTCTGCACTCTCTCCTGTCCTTCTCTATGAATGGTATGCTTTGTCTGTATAGCACACAAGAAGGAGATTGTCATCGACTTCAGGAAGCGTAAAGGAGAACATGCCCCTGTCTACATCAACGGGGTTGAAGTAGAAAGGGTCGAGAGCTTCAAGTTTTTAGGTGTCCAGTTCACCAACAACCTGTCCTGATCCCCCCATGCCGACACTATAGTTAAGAAAGCCCATCAACACCTCTACTTTCTCAGAAAACTAAGGAAATTTGGCATGTCCGCTACGACTGTCACCAACTTTTACAGATGGACCATAGAAAGCATTCTTTCGGGTTGTATCACAGCTTGGTATGGGCTCCTGCTCTGCCCAAGACCGCAAGGAACTACAAAAGATCATGAATGTAGCCCAATCCATCACGCAAACCAGCCTCCCATCTATTGACTCTGTCTATACTTCCCGCTGCCTTGGCAAAGCAGCCAGCATAATCAAGGACCCCACGCACTCCGGACATTCTCTCTTCCACTTTCTTCCGTCGGGAAAAAGATACAAAAGTCTGAGGTCACGTACCAACCGACTCAAGAACAGCTTCTTCCCTGCTGCTGTCAGACTTTTGAATGGCCCTACCTCGCATTAAGTTGACCTTTCTCTCCACCCTAGCTATGACTGTAACACTACATTCTGCACTCTCTCCTTTCCTTCTCTATGAATGGTATGCTTTGATTGTATAGCACGCAAGAAACAATACTTTTCACTGTATACTGATACATGTGACAATAATAAATCAAATCAAAGCCTGGAATTGAACCCGGGTCCCTGGCACTGTGAGGCAGCAGCGCTAAACACACTGCCACCGTGCTGTCCACCTTTCAATCTGCAAATATTTCCTCTTCACGAATTTATCAATTGGGCGGCACGGTAGCACAGTGGTTAGCACTGCTGCTTCACAGCTCCAGGGACCTGGGTTCGATTCCTAGCTTGGATCACTGTCTGTGTGGAGTTTGCACATCCTCCCCGTGTCTGCGTGGGTTTCCTCCGGGTGCTCCGGTTTCCTCCCACTGTCCAAAGATGTGCGGGATAGGTTGATTGGCCATGCTAAAAAATTGCCCCTTAGTGTCCTGGGATGTGTAGATTCGAGGGATTAGCGGGTAAAATATGTAGGGATATGGGGGTAGGGCCTGGGTGGGATTGAGGTCGGTGCAGACTCGATGGGCCGAATGGCCTCTTTCTGTACTGTAGGGTTCCTATGTTAATTTCCCTTTTGAAAGTTAATTTTGAATCCTCGGCCTTTCAATCGCAAAGACTCACCGCTTAAAACAAAATCCACTCCCTGGTTCTTTTGCTAATTATCTTAAACTGTTTTCTCTACCGATTGTCCTGTCGGTGAAAACAGCTTCCGTTTATTTACTCTATCCAAGTACGCCATGATTCCGAATTCCTCATCCACTCTGAACCTTCCCCTGCTCCGGGGAAAACGATCCCAGCTTCTTCAGACTCTCCACATTGACTGAGACCCTCCTTCCTGGCTCCCAGTTCTGGTTAATCTCCCACCACAGACTCTCCAAGGCCGCGACATCTTTCCTGAACTGTGGGCCCGGAATTGGACACAATTCTGCAGCTGAGGCTGTTTCACAAAGAGTTTTGTTTCACTTCCTAGTTTTGCCATCTCTATTTTATAACACATTCTGTCACCTTTAAAGCTATTTGAAATTGTAGGTTTGAGTGACAACAGCGAGAGGGTGAGTTTAGGTTATTTGTCTGTGTGTGGGTGCGTATATTCTATTATCATCGTCTATTATTGGCAGTATTAAGCTCCTCTGCTTTCCATCTCCATCTGTCCACATGCATGTTGACAATGGAAGTGTTTGGAGTTTGGGACGGGGACGGGCGAGGGAACCTTTCTGTCAGGAATCCATCGAAGTGAGGAGGATGTTTGTCACGGAGAGTAACCCACAGCAAGAACTCACACAGAGGGTCTTTTACTGTGGGAGACTGTAGCCCCGGAGCTAGGATGTGGTTGTGACAGATCAGGAGATACTCCCACTCTTACCTTCCCCCATGGTTATCTGGAAGGATTTAACCAGTCTGGCCATGTTCTGAATGGACTTTCCATGGTCATTAATTGGGTCTTTCACGCAGGGTGGGACTCGAGTCCACTGCCTGTGGCTCAGAGACAGGGAGACCACCCTCTGCTGCTGGGGAACTATTGACAATCCTTGCATAAAACCCACTGTCCAAAATAGTCTTCACAAGTCTTCTTATGAATCAAAGTGAGATTTTGTTTCACAATGCAAGGTTTCCTGGGGGTGGGTGGGTGTTGGGGTGGGGGGAGGGGTGAAGGGAGCGTGAGGGTGGGATGGAGGGAGGGGTGGGTATGGATCTGGGGGTGAGATGGGGGTGGGGCTGGGGGGGGGGGGGGGGGGAGTGTGGGTGGGGTTGGGGTGGGGAGTGGGTGAGATTTGCCGGACAGTGTCTGTGAGTTAACCTCAGTTGGGGCCGGCACATTAGCAAGGAGAGGCGAGGGATTTGTCACGATGCCCGGATCCCAGAGCGAGAGATCTGGGGGGGTTGTGGGGGTTGCAGGAAGGGGTGAGGAATGGAGGGACTGACACAGGAGGGTGAAGGGGAGATTGTCACCCTGACCAATCTGACCAGTAAGAGTTTTAACAACACCAGGTTAAAGTCCAACAGGTTTATTTGGTAGCAAATAGCTAATGGCATTTGCTACCAAATAAACCTGTTGGACTTTAACCTGGTGTTGTTAAAACTCTTACTGTATTTACCCCAGTCCAACGCCGGCATCTCCACATCATGATCAGTCCCAGAGTTTCACTGAATCAACTTGACAATAAATGTCACATATTCAGAATCTGCTTTTATCCGACAATCACACAAGGAAAACCGCTCTACTTCCACTGGAGCTGAATCTGCAGCCCACCCTCACACTGAACACGGAACAAAATATCCCCTCCTCCAGCATTCCCTCATGTCTCACCTCCCACAGGGAGATCCGCAGTGACACCGCTCTTCTGAGTTAAACCAATTAAACTCAATTTAATTAAGGGGCTGCACTGGGCACAGTGGTTAGCACTGCTGCCTCACAGCGCCAGCGACCCGGGTTCGATTCCCGGCCTCGGGTCACTGTCTGTGCGGAGTCTGCACGTTCTCCCCGTGTCAGCGTGGGTTTCCTCCGGGTGCTCCGGTTTCCTCCCACAGTCTGAAAGACGTGCTGGTTAGGGTGCATTGGCCGTGCTAAATTCTCGCTCAGTGTACCCGAACAGACACCGGATTGTGGCGACTAGGGGATTTCCACAGTAACTTCATTGCAGTGTTAATGTAAGCCTACTTGTGACACTGATAAATAAACTTAAACTGAATTAAGCTCAAAGAGAGAGGGTCGGCCCTTAAAGGGATCCTGCCCGAAACAAAAACAAATCACAAATAAAAGTTAAAAATCAACCCAGGTGATTAAAGGGGTAGATAAGGCACCCCAGCCCCTGCGGTGCCCAGCGGGCATGGAAATGCTCAACAGTGCCAGTGGACACCGCATGCTCCCTCTCCAGGGATACCCAGCAGTGAATGCAGCCGGGTGGAGGGACAGACAGTCGGGTTGGATGACCCTCTCGGTTGCCCGCTGCCTGGACCTGTTGATGGTGAGTTTGGCCGAACATAGGAGCAGGTTCACAAAGAGGTTTCCTCCTCCCCCCAGCCCAACCCCCTCCTCCCCCCTGCCCACCCCCCCCTCCTCCCCCCCGCCCCACCCCCCCCTCGCCCACCACCCCCCCTCCTCCCCCC
>NW_027594655.1:0-14620 GCF_964213995.1 Mustelus asterias | reverse complement strand
TGGTAGCTTGTTCCAGACACTCACCACCCTCTGTGAAAAAAATTGCCCCTCTGGACACTTTTGTATCTCTCCCCTCGCACCTCAAACCAATGCCCTCTAGTTTTAGACTCCCCGACCTTTGGGAAAAGATATTGACTATCTAGCTGATCTGTGCCCCTCATTATTTTACAGACCTCTATAAGATCACCCCTCCTACGCTCCAGAGAGAAAAGTCCCAGTCTATCCAACCTCTCCTTCTAACTCAATCCATCAAGTCCCGGTAGCTTTCTAGTGAATCTTTTCTGCACTCTTTCTAGTTTAATAATATCCTTTCTATAATAGGGTGACCAGAATTGCACACAGTATTCCAACACCAGGAAAGAGAGCAGGTGAGGGGGGTACGGGGACACGCAAGTGGGCAGGTTACTGATCTTTGGGGCGGGAGGGGGGGCGGGGGGAATGGGGGGGGGTTCCCGCTCACGGAGAGTGCTGCGTAGGTTGAGCTGCAACGTCTCGCGCAGTCGATACCGTACCCATCGTTGGCAGGGGACAGCGTCCACGCAATGGTCCAACGAGCGGCCAATGCCCTGGTGGAGGTGTTTGGGGTTGGGCGGGTGGGTCTGGTTGGCACAAGTCCGGCGCTCACGGTGCAACGCAATGGCGGCCGCAGCACGAGACTTACCGAACGCAGTGGGCGACATCTGCTGCATGATTGCCCGGCAGTCAAGGGCAGGGCGGAAGGAGAGCGCCGGAGACAAGGCCCGGTCACCAAGCGTCTGGTTGCTCGTACCTGAGGCAGCCAAAGAGGGGGAACAAACAGGAGACACACGTGTCAGCAGAGTTTGTGCGCGCTTCCTCACGGGGCAGCCAGAGTAACCAAAACCAACAGATGGAGGGGTAAATCGAAGGGTGCGTGTCCCCCAACACACCCCCCCCGCCCCCCGAAAGAGAACACTGCAGCAAACGGGATCTGAAAGGAAACTTAGTCAAACTAAAAGTGATTAAGGGGGTCGGTTAAGCAGCCCGTTCACCGCGGTGCCCACTGGGAACGGAAAGTCTCGAACACGCTGACAGGCACCGCGTGCCCCCCTTTCCGGGACAGCCGGTGGTGAACATGGCCGCGGGGGCAGCCGGGACGTGTGACCACCCCCCTCTGGCCAGCGTGGCCGCACTCACGCGAAGGGCCTCCACTCGCCTCCCTCCCTCTGCACCGGGTGCCCGAAGATCAGGAAGAGCTGAATGATCAGGAAAGCAACAGATTTCTCAGGAAGTTAAAATAGAGAAGCGTGGGGCGCAGCCACGGGCACCTCGGAGACGCCACTGAGGGGCGCAGAGGGCATTGCCACGAGGCGGCGATGCAGACCGTGGGGCACCGGAGCCCGGAGGGAGGATTCGGGACTTGGGACATGATGTGAAATTCCACCCGAGCAGAGTCTGAATGAACGGGTGCGCCCGTGGTGAGGTGGCACACGAGAGAGAGGAAGGGAGAGACTCCACGGGGGCAATTGGAGAAGATAGGAGATAATGTTCAGGGCACGAGAGCGATGGGGGAAGTCATGGATGTACGTGAAGTGCAGTGGTAAATGGTGTGCGGGGCGTGGCAGAGGCGGCGGGCGAGGCAGAGGCGGCACGGAAGAGGCGCGCAGGGGGCAGGGTGGAGGCGGTGCACGGGCATGGGCGGCTTGGAGGCAGCGCTCGGGTGACGGGTGCAAGGGGGGCAGGCAGGGGCTTTGGAGGCAAGGGGGTGGGGAGGTGGGGCAGGGACAGGGACAGGACAGGCGTGCGGGGGAAGGGGGCGAGATGCGAGGGGTCGTAGACACGAGGGCGCACAAGGGCGAGGGGGGAGACGTGAGGGCGAGGGGGGAGACGCGAGGGTGACGGGGCGGAGGCGCAAGTGGGCGGGAGGGAGATGGGGAGCAGGGAGATGGGGGCAACATGTGCTTGCAGCCTATGGGTGTCAAGATCGAGGGCAACATTTTAGACACTGACCTGGTGCACAGGGCGAGGGGGGCTTTGCTAGGACGAGCGCCGCGGCACTGCCGGGCGACGGGGGCTTCCCTGCGCCATCTGGGTGGAGGTCGGAATGTTCCGGTGAAGAAGCCAGGCTCCGCTGCCTGGGCGAGCGTCCGGTCCATTCTTCCAATCCGCTGGTCGCTGCTGCTGTTGCAGAACTACACGTCGCTGAGGCTTTCCGGGGCTGCAACACACAAGACAGGATTCCACATTTAGTGAACTCTGCACAGTTACACAGCGAACGATCCTTACCCTGCTGAATACACAGCAACTCTGCACAGTTACACAGTGAACGATCCTTACCCTGCTGAATACACAGTAACTCTGCACAGTTACACAGCGAACGATCCTTACCCTGCTGAATACACAGCAACTCTGCACAGTTACACAGTGAACCATCCTTACCCTGCTGAATACACAGTAACTCTGCACAGTTACACAGTGAACCATCCTTACCCTGCTGAATACACAGCAACTCTGCACAGTTACACAGTGAACCATCCTTACCCTGCTGAATACACAGTAACTCTGCACAGTTACACAGTGAACCATCCTTACCCTGCTGAATACACAGCAACTCTGCACAGTTACACAGTGAACCATCCTTACCCTGCTGAATACACAGCAACTCTGCAGTTACAATGAAATATCCTTTTCTTGCTGAATACACAGTGAACGATCGTTTCCCTGCTGAATACACAGTGAACGATCGTTTCCCTGCTGAATACACAGTGAACGATCGTTTCCCTGCTGAATACACAGTGAACGATCGTTTCCCTGCTGAATACACAGTGAACGATCGTTTCCCTGCTGAATACACAGTGAACGATCGTTTCCCTGCTGAATACACAGTGAACGATCGTTTCCCTGCTGAATACACAGTGAACGATCGTTTCCCTGCTGAATACACAGTGAACGATCGTTTCCCTGCTGAATACACAGTGAACGATCGTTTCCCTGCTGAATACATCACGACTGCAGTTACACTGTGAAGGATTCTTTCCCTGAATAGTGAACAATCCTTACCCTGCTGAATACACAGCGAATGATACTTACCCTGCTGACTATGCAGCGAACAGTCCTTACCCTGCCGAATACACAGCGCACGATCCTTACCCTGCTGAATATACAGCAACTCTGCACAGTTACGGTGAACGATCCTTACCCTGTTGAATACACAGCGAACGATCCTTACCCTGCTGAATACACAGTGAACAATCCTTACCCTGCTGAATACACCGTGAACGATCCTTACCCCGCTGAATACAGAGCGAACAATCCATACATTGCCGAATACACCGTGAACGATTCTTACCCTGCTGAATACACAGCAAACGATCCTGATCCTGCTGAATATACAGCAACTCTGCACAGTTACAGTGAACGATCCTTACCCTGCTGAATACACAGCAACTCTGCAGTTACAGTGAAGGATTCTTACCCTGCTGAATACAGTGAACGATCCTTACCCTGCTGAATACACAGCGAATGATCCTTGCCCTGCTGAATACACAGCGAACAATCCTAACACCGCTGAACACACAGCGAACAATCCATACATTGCCGAATACACAGCGAACGATCCTTACCCTGCTGAATACACCAGACGATCCTTACCCTGCTGAATACACAGCAAACGATCCTTACCCTGCTGAATACACAGCGAACAATCCTTACCCTGCAGAATATGCAGCAAACGATCCTTACTCTGCTGAACACACAGCGAATGATCCTTACCCCGCTGAATACACAGCGAACGATCCTTACCCTGCTGAATACACAGCGAACAATCCATACACTGCCGAATACACAGTGAACGATCCTTACCCTGCTGAATACACAGCGAATGATCCTTACCCTGAATACACAGCGAACAATCCTTACCCTGCTGAATACACAGCGAACGATCCTTACCCTGCTGAGTACACAGCGAGCGATCCTTACCCTGCTGAATACACAGCGAGCGATCCTTACCTTGCTGAATACGCAGTGAATGATCCTTACATAAGAACATAAGAAATAGGAGCAGGAGTAGGCCATCTAGCCCCTCAAGCCTGCTCCACCATTCAATAAGATCATGGCTGATCTGATAGTGGTTTAGTTCCACTTACCTGCCCGCTCCCCATAACCCTTAATTCTCTTAATGGTTAAAAATCTATCTGTGACTTAAACACATTTAACGAGGTAGTCTCTACTGCTTCATTGGGCAGAGAATTCCAAAGATTCACTCCCCTCTGGGAGAAGAAGTTCCTCCTCAACTCTGTTCTAAATTGACTCCCCCGTATTTTGAGGCTATGCCCCCTAGTTCTTGTTTTCATTGTAAGTGGAAATAACCTCGCTGCTTCTACCCTGTCTAGCCCCTTCATTATCTTATATGTCTCTATAAGATCTCCCCTCAACCTTCTAAACTCGAATGAGTACAGGCCCAGTCTATTCAATCTCTCTTCATAAGCTAACCCCCTCATCTCTGGAATCAACCTGGTGAACCTTCTCTGTACTCCCTCCAAAGCTAATATATCCTTTCTTCAATAAGGGGTCCAAAACTGCACACAGTACTCCAGTTGCGGCCTCACCAGTGCCTTGTATAGTTGTAGCAAGACCTCCCTGCTTTTATACTCCATCCCCTTCACGATAAAGGCCAACATTCCATTCGCCTTCTTGATCACCTGCTGCACCTGCAAACTGAGTTTTTGGGATTCATGCACAAGGACCCCCAGGTCCCTCTGCACAGTAGCATGATGTAATTTTTCTCCGTTTAAATAATAGTCCATTTTACTATTATTCCTTCCAACGTGGATAACCTCACACTTACCAACGTTATACTCCATCTGCCAGATCCTTGCCCACTCATTTAGCCTATCCAAATCTCTCTGCAGACTCTGTGTCCTCCACGCAATTTGCTTTCCCACTCATCTTTGTGTCATCCGCAAACTTTGTTACCCTACACTCGGTCCCCTCCTCCAGATCGTCTATGTATATGGTAAATAGTTGAGGCCCCAGCACCGATCCCTGCGGCACACCACTAGTCACCAACTGCCAACCAGAAAAGCACTCATTTATTCCAACTCTTTGCTTCCTGTTAGATAGCCAATCCTCAATCCACGCTAACACTTTACCCCCAACTCAGTGTGCCTTTATCTTATGCAACAACCTTTTGTGAGGCACCTTATCGAATGTCTTCTGGAAATCTAAATACACCACATCCACCGGTTCCCCTCTGTCAACCGCACTCGTTATATCCTCAAAAGATTCCAGTAAATTAGTCAAACATGACTTTCCCTTCATGAATCCATGCTGCGTCTGCTTGATTGAACCATTCTTTTCCAGGTGTCCTGCTATTTCTTCCTTAATGATAGATCCCAACATTTTCCCAACTACAGATGTAAAGCTAACCGGCCTGTAGTTACCTGCCTTTTGTTCTACCTCCTTTTTTAAACAGTGGCGTCACATTAGCTGTTTTCCCATCAGCCGGCACCTCCCCAGAGTCCAGTGAATTTTGATAAATTACAACTATGCATTTGCTATTTCTTCTGCCGTTTCTTTTAGTACCCAGGGATGCATTCCATCCGGACCAGGGGACTTGTCTACCTTTAGTCCCATTAGCCTAACCAGCACTACCTCTTTAGTAATAGTGATCGTTTTAAGGTCCTCGCCCCCTGAATATTCAGCAGGTCCTTACCCTGCTGAATATACAGCAACTCTGCACAGTTACACAGTGAACGATCCTTACCCTGCTGAATACACAGCGAATAATCCTTTCCCTGTTGAATACACAGCGAACGATCCTTACCCTGCTGAATATACAGCAAGACTGCAGAGTTACAGTGAACGATACTTACCCTGTTGAATACACAGCGAACGATCCTTTCCCTGTTGAATACACAGCGAATGATCCTTTCCCTGCCGAATACACAGCGAACGATACTTACCCTGCTGAATATACAGCGAACGATTCTTACCCTGCTGAATACACAGTGAATGATTCTTACCCTGCTGAATACAGTGAACAACTCTTAGCCTGCTGAATACAGAGCAAACGATCCTTACCCTGCTGAATACATAGCGAACGATCCTTACCCTGCTGAATACACAGCAACTCTGCAGTTACAGTGAACGATCCTTCCCCTGCTGAATACACAGCAACTCTGCAGTTACACAGTGAAGGATTCTTATCCTGCTGAATACCATGAACGATTTTTACCCTGCTGAATAGTGAAAAATCCTTACCCTGCTGAATACACAGCAAATGATCCTTACCTTGCTGAATACACAGCGAATGATCCTTGCCCTGCTGAATACACAGCATCTCTGCACAGTTACACAGTGAATGATTCTTACCTACTGAATAGTGAACAATCCTTACTCTGCTGAATACACAGCAAACGATCCTTACCCTGCTGAATACACAGTGAACGATTCTTACCTTGCTGAATACACAGCGAACGATCCTTACCCTGCTGAATACACAGCAACTTTGCAGTTACACAGTGAAGGATTCTTACCCTGCTGAATACACAGCGAACAATCCATACCCTGCCAAATATACAGTGAACGATCCTTACCCTGCTGAATACACACCAGATGATCCTTACCCTGCTGAATACACAGCAACTCTGCAGTTACACAGTGAACGATCCCTACCCTGCTGAATACACAGCAACTCTGCAGTTACACAATGAAGGATCTTTATGCTACTGAATACACAGTGAACGATTTTTACCCTGCTGAATAGTGAAAAATCCTTACCCTGCTGAATGCACAGCGAACAATCCTTACCCTGCTGAATACACAGCGAACAATCCTTACCCTGCTGAATACACAGCGAACAATCCTTACCCTGTTGAATACACAGCAAACGATCCTTACCCCGCTGAATACACAGCGAACGATCCTTACCCTGCTATATAGACAGCGAACGATCCTTACCCTGCTGAACATACAGCATCTCTGCACAGTTACACAGTGAACGATCCTTACCCTGCTGAATACAGTGAACGATCCTTACCCTGCTGAATACACAGCGAACGATCCTTACCCTGCTGAATACACAGCGAACGATCCTTACCCTGCTGAATACACAGCGAACGATCCTTACCCTGCTGAATACACAGCGAACGATCCTTACCCTGCTGAATACACAGCGAACGATCCTTACCCTGCTGAATACACAGCGAACGATCCTTACCCTGCTGAATACACAGCGAATGATCCTTACCCTGCTGAATATACAGCATCTCTGCACAGTCATACAGTGAACGATCCTTACCCTGCTGAATACACAGTGAATGATCTTTACCCTGCTGAATACACAGTGAACAATCCTCACCGTGCTGAATACACAGCGCCTCTGCACAGTTACAGAGTGAACGATCCTTAAACTGCTGAATACACTGCAACTGCAGAGTTAGTGAATGATCCTCACCCTGCTGAATACACAGTGAATGACCCTTACCCTGCTGAATACACTGCAACTGCAGTTACACAGTGAACAATCCTTACCCTGCTGAATACACAGCGAACAATCCTTACCCTGCTGAATACACAGCGAACAATCCTTACCCTGCTGAATACACAGCGAACAATCCTTACCCTGTTGAATACACAGCAAACGATCCTTACCCTGCTGAATACAGTGAACGATCCTTACCCTGCTGAATACACAGCGAACGATCCTTACCCTGCTGAATACACAGCGAACGATCCTTACCCTGCTGAATACACAGCGAACGATCCTTACCCTGCTGAATACACAGCGAACGATCCTTACCCTGCTGAATACACAGCGAACGATCCTTACCCTGCTGAATACACAGCGAACGATCCTTACCCTGCTGAATACACAGCGAATGATCCTTACCCTGCTGAATATACAGCATCTCTGCACAGTCATACAGTGAACGATCCTTACCCTGCTGAATACACAGTGAATGATCTTTACCCTGCTGAATACACAGTGAACAATCCTCACCGTGCTGAATACACAGCGCCTCTGCACAGTTACAGAGTGAACGATCCTTAAACTGCTGAATACACTGCAACTGCAGAGTTAGTGAATGATCCTCACCCTGCTGAATACACAGTGAATGACCCTTACCCTGCTGAATACACTGCAACTGCAGTTACACAGTGAACAATCCTTACCCTGCTGAATACACAGCGAACAGTCCTTAACCTACTGAATACACAGTGAACCATCCTTACCCTGTTGAATACACAGCTACTCTGCACAGTTACACAGTGAACGCTCCGTGTTCTGCTGAATAAAAGCTAGAAGTTATTTTATCGTGAGTACACTCCTCCTCACCTGTCGGGCCTGTTTCTCTTGGTCACGCAGCCACTGCAGATACGACTCGCGGGCCACCTGCTCCTCGATGGCCTCGTTCGTGGCCTCCCAGTCTGTGGCCCGCTTTTTGTCTTCCAGCATTTGCTGCTCGATCCACGACTCCTCTGAGGTTTTGATGGCGTTCTTCATCAGCGACTGGTCGGCGGACTGCAGAGAGAGAGAGAGAGAGAGAGGATCCGCAGTCAGCATGAAATTAGCTACAGTAGCCCCAGAATTGAAGGGAGGGGGTGGGGGAGGTAGAGGCAGAAAGGATGGCGACACAGAACAAGAACAAGAGACGAACTAGTCGTCGCACACTGAGGTTTGAGCAGGAACTGCAAATTTGTTGCAATTGCACTCTAGGTGACCGCAGTAATGCAGCGATGAGATTTTTGGCAGCCTTAAAAGAGAGGTTTGGGGGGGGGGGGGGGTGCTTTAAGACCTGAATTGCCGAGTGCTACACTGCACTCCCAAGAGGTATAACAGTGAACTGTGATACAGCTTGGACACGATTCAGGTAGACTGGTTGGAGCTGGTGAAATGACAGCAGGGAATTGAGTACAGAACGACTCACGTTCCTATGGCGTCCTTTTTTTCCGCGGCGACAAAACACCCCCTAAGGGGCTTTAGGGAGCCCAGACGTGGTAGCAGGAGGTGGCCACCTCTCATTCTTAACTCTGGGAGAGTGGGGTGAACTGAATCTGTCTTTGGCCCAGGTGCGGCCGGGCTGAATGGCCTCTAACCGCACTGGGTGATTCCATTTGTAGTGCGATTGGGGGGGGGTTCCTGATGGGTAATGTGGTGGCGGCGGGGGAATGGGCAACAATGTTCCAGGGAGGGAGAGAGCAAGCGTCGGGGCCATACTCACGCCAGGTTTGAAGGCTGGGAGGCCGAGGCCCACCCCGATGGTGGCCTTGTTGGGGTTGACCACGGAGTTGTAGTGGATGTTGCGGTGGTAGCTCACCCTGATGGGCTCATCCTCCGTCTGGTGAATGCCGTGAAAAGTGTTTATTGGTTCTGCGGACGTGAGAAAGAGGAGGCATGAGGAGGGGGGGGCGGTGATGCCGGAAGGGATAGGCTTCCCGCGTGCCTTTTGCTGGAGCCTTTGCTCACCGCAGGGCCGACCCACCCTTCACACCCAATGCGATACTTTGTTTTTGCCCCGGGGCACAGCGTGATCCCGTAAGCTGCAGCACACCAAGTCGCTCAGGTCACCCGCCTTTTCCTTAAACATTATTGAGGGGTGAGTATTAGCCACCCACCACCACCCCCCCCCCTCCCCCACCCCGGCCGGGACACGGTTCCACATCTTATCCGGAAAGTTGGCGCCTCCGGCAGTGCGGAACGGGCAGTGGCCTTTGCACAGCAAGATCCCAGCCAAACCGATTTGACCAGTTAACCGGTTTATTTTAGTGGCGGGGCAGTGTGGGGGTAGCAAGGGCAGAGGTGGGGGGGGGGGGGTGGTTTTGAGAGCTTAAACAGGAGAGGCAGAGCAAGTGAGCGCCAGACAGAGAATAGAGAGGGGGACAGAGAGGCTGAAGACAAAGAGGATGGAAAAGGGAGGCTTGCGAGGGAGGGAAGAGTTGGGGGGGGAGTGAGGGTGCGGCGGGGCGGTAAGAGGGGGAGAGAAACAGACGAGAGAGAAAGAATTAACAGCTAGAGTAATGGCTGGGGGGAGGGGTGTAATTACAGAATAGGCGGTTAGGACGCCACTTTCTACATTAAAGATGGCCACTAAACTACAACGGGAGTAATTTGGAGTTGCTTTTGTGTGTGCGTGCTTGTGTAAACAGACAATATTCGATACACCCGAACAGTTAACACCATCTGGCAAGCAGAGAAATTTGCCTGCAGTGCTGAGGGACACCAAACTGCGGCACTACACTGCCACCGGTGGCCGGAGGATCTCAATACGGCATGACGTTTACATGGCAAACTCGCGTTACAATCGTTCCCACTCCAGCAAAGGCTCATTGCACAAGGTAACAGAGACCCCGACGGATTGGGGGGGAAAAAGGGGAGGGGGATTCCACGCCGAGCCCGTACCGAGATTCTCCTCCCCGGCTAGGCTGTACTGGTACACCTCGACGGGCCGGTTGTACATCTCCGCCATGGCCTGCATCTCGATGTGGTTGCCGTGGCAGCTGCTCATCCGTTTGCGGTTGATGTAGGTGGTGAAATCCTCCGTCACGTAGTTGGAGAAGTAGTCGGCGTTCTTCACCTGCGGCCAGAGATTCAGACAGAGGAGGGGGTCAGGCAAGGGGGCAGCGAGGGGGAGGTGAACAGAACAGAACGTGGAAAAGGGACATCAAACTCTTACCAGGTAATCCATGCAGTGCTTCCTCACCACATCGTGCATGTCCTGATCGCCGTAAACCTGGTCGGCTGGAGAACAGAGAGGGGTCAAAGTTCAGAAGTCAGGCAGATACGTCAAGCAAGTTGGCTGCTGGCAACACATTGGCTCTTCAATGTCAGCACGAGCTCACCAAGAAATACAGGAAGGGCGATAGGCCAGTGGCACCCCGTAACCACAGTGTACTGGCAGCTCCCTGCCAACCCCTCTCCACCCAGGGAATGCTCTGCCCTGGGAGCTGGCTCCAGGAGGCACCTCCCCCGCAGTCCCCTGTAAATACTGACACACTCCCCGGGGACCCCCTGGAAATACTGACACACTCCCCGGGGACCCCCTGTAAATACTGACACACTCCCCGTGACCCCCCTGTAAATACTGACACACTCCCCACGGAACCCCTGTAAATACTGACACACTCCCCGGGGACCCCCTGTAAATACTGACACACTCCCCGGGGACCACCTGTAAATACTGACACACTCCCCGGGGACCCCCTGTAAATACTGACACACTCCCCACGGATTCCCCTGTAAATACTGACACACTCCCCGGGGACCCCCTGTAAATACTGACACACTCCCCACGGATTCCCCTGTAAATACTGACACACTCCCCGGGGACCCCCTGTAAATACTGACACACTCCCCGGGGACCCCCTGTAAATACTGACACACTCCCCACGGATTCCCCTGTAAATACTGACACACTCCCCACGGATTCCCCTGTAAATACTGACACCCCCCCCGGGGACCACCTGTAAATACTGACACTCCCCACGGATTCCCCTGTAAATACTGACACACACCCCGGGGAACCCCCTGTAAATACTGACACACTCCCCGAGGATACCCCTGTAAATACTGACACTCCCCCCAGGGAACCCCCTGTAAATACTGACACACTCCCCGCGGATCCCCCTGTAAATACTGACACTCCCCGGGGGCCCCCTGTAATTACTGACACTCCCTGAGGATCCCCCTGTAAATACTGACACTCCCCGGGGACCCCCTGTAAATACTGACACACTCCCCGGGGATCCCCCTGTAAATACTGACACTCCCCCCGGGACCCCCTTGTAAACACTGACACACTCCCCGGGGGCCGCCTGTAAATACTGACACACTCTCCGGGGGCCGCCTGTAAATACTGACACACTCCCCGGGGATCCCCCTGTAAATACTGACACTCCCCCCGGGATCCCCCTGTAAATACTGACACTCCCCCCGGGGACCGCCTGTAAATACTGACACACTCACCGGGGACCCCCTGTAAATACTGACACACCCCGGAGACCCCCTGTAAATTCTGACACTCCCCGGGGATCTCCTGTAAATACTGACACACTCCCCGGGGACCCCCTGTAAATACTGACACACTCCCCAGGGACCCCCTGTAAATTCTGACACACTCCCTGGGGACCCCCTGTAAATACTGACACACTCCCCGGGGGCCCCCTGTAAATACTGACACACTCCCCGGGGACTCTCAGTAAATTCTGACACACTCCCCGGGGACCCCCTGTAAATTCTGACACTCCCCGGGGATCTCCTGTAAATACTGACACACTCCCCAGGGGCCCCCTGTAAATACTGACACACTCCCCGGGGACACTCAGTAAATGCTGACACACTCCCCGGGGACACTCAGTAAATGCTGACACACTCCCCGGGGACCCCCTGTAAATACTGACACACTCCCTGGGGACCCCCTGTAAATACTGACACACTCCCCGAGGATCCCCCTGTAAATACTGACACACTCCCCGGGGACACTCAGTAAATGCTGACACACTCCCCGGGGACCCCCTGTAAATACTGACACACTCCCTGGGGACCCCCTGTAAATACTGACACACTCCCTGGGGACCCCCTGTAAATACTGACACACTCCCGGGGACTCTCAGTAAATGCTGACACACTCCCCTTAACCCCCCTGTAAATACTGACACACTCCCCGTGACCCCCCTGTAAATACTGACACACTCCCCGTGACCCCCCTGTAAATACTGACATACTCCCTGGGGAACACCCTGTAAATACTGACACACTCCCCGTGACCCCCCTGTAAATACTGACACACTCCCTGGGGAGCTCCTGTAAATACTGACACATCCCCGGGGACTCTCAGTAAATGCGGGCAGGCTGTCAGAGCAGTAATACTGATGCACCCCTCATTCAGCAGAGATCAGGACATAGACCTTGGGGTTTTTGCCACCTTGGTGTCACTCAAGTTTGCCAACTCCGTCATCTGGAACCTCGAGTTCCAGGTAAAGAGGAAGCCCGGTCAAAGACTGAAGATGAAACACACACGTACACAAACCATAATGAACAGAGCTCAGGACAGGCCAGCGGTGAGTTCAGAGAGATGGAGGAGTTGGGGGCGGGGGGGGGGGGGGGGGGGGGGGGGGGGGGAATTGGCCTGTGCAAAAGCATATTGGGCCTTAGGCACGGAATAATACAATCGATAAACTATTCCTAAAACACTGGCTTGGCTTTGACTGGACAGTGTCCAGTTCTGAGCCCCTGCCACATGGAGGATGTGGAGGCCTCGGGAGGAGAGAGATTTGCCCAGAACTGTTCCCCAGGGATGAGGGGTCTTGAGTTCACGCAGAGAGAGACTGACTGGGAGAATCCTAACAGTGCAGAATGTGACCATTCGGCCCATCGAGCCTGCACCGACCACAATCCCACCCAGACCCTATTCCCGTAACCCACATATTTTCCCTGCTAGTCCCCCTGACATTAAAGGGCAATTTACCCTGGCCAATCAACCCAACCACACATCTTTGGACTGTAGGAGGAAACCGGAGCACCCGGAGGAAACCCACGCAGACACAGGGAGAACATGCAAACTCCACACAGACCCGAGCCGGGAATTGAACCCCCGGGTCCCTGGCGCTGTGAGGCAGCAGTGCCACCCAGAAGCTGGGATCGTTCTCCTTTACAGCAGACAAGGTCAAGGGGAGATTTAATTGAGGACGTCACTATCACCAGGGGGGAGGACGACAGGTCACTATCACGGCGGGTGGGGTGTTCAGATCAAGGCATGGACGGAAAGAGGGAGGGATTGGACGAGCGGGAGAAAAGGGGGGAAAAAATCAAGGGAGACAGAAAGAAGGTAATCGGGGAGGGGAAGAGAGAAGGGAGGTGATCGGGGAGGAGAGGGGAGGGAGAAAGGTGGTGATCGGGAAGGGGGAGCAGATGGGGTGAAGTGGAAAAGAGGGAGGGGAGGCGAGAGAATGAGGAACAACCCTGAAATGGGCGATGAGGGTCGGGGCAGGAGGATCAAGGGCCGGGGAGGATGGGGTGCAGGGAGAACGATTGCCCACGGTTCAGCAGTGAGTCAGCATTAACAAACCGAGTGGTAGTTTCAGAGTGTCACCTTGCTGAGGGGTAAAGGAGGGAGGAAGGGGCAGAACCACCCATGCAAATGAGGCCCAAAACTGTTCAGCTTCCAGTTACCCACGTGACTTTCCACAACAGCCAGCTGTTTTTACAAAACTATTTCAAAGAATTTCTCACCACATCCTCCAGCTCCCCTTCCCCCCGCCGTTAACACATGCTGCCCTTTGACACACCGCACTGGACACACTGCATTCTGATAATTGACCACACACTGCCTGACAAGAATGTGTTGTATAAATACTGGGTTTCTCCAGCTCAATGTAGAAAAAACAACCACAGGTCACAGCAGCGTGAATCAGAGTGTGACCCCGTGTCACACCAGGAAGACTTTAGGGACAGGCAGCCAAAAGCTCGGCCAAAAAGGTCGGTTTTTAAGGAGCGTCTTAGAGGAGGAGAGAGGCAATTCCAGAACTTAGAGCCTCCTCCCCCCCAGGCAGCTGAAGGAACGGCCGCCAATGGTGGAGCGATGGGAATCGGGGGATGCTTGAGAGGCCGGAATTGGAGGAGCGCAGAGATCTCGGAGGGTGGTAGGAGGTTACAGAGATAGGG
>NW_027594654.1:0-14642 GCF_964213995.1 Mustelus asterias | reverse complement strand
CGGGCAGGGGGGGTGGGGGGAGCCGGGGCAGGGGGGGTGGGGGGAGCCGGGCAGGGGGGTGGGGGATGATGCGGTATCGGGCAGGGGGGTGGGGGGAGCCGGGCAGGGGGGTGGGGGGAGCCGGGCAGGGGGGTGGGGGAGCCGGGCAGGGGGGTGGGGGGAGCCGGGCAGGGGGGTGGGGGAGCCGGGCAGGGGGGTGGGGGGAGCCGGGCAGGGGGGTGGGGGGAGCCGGGCAGGGGGGTGGGGGGAGCCGGGCAGGGGGGTGGGGGGAGCCGGGCAGGGGGGTGGGGGGAGCCGGGCAGGGGGGTGGGGGGAGCCGGGCAGGGGGGTGGGGGAGCCGGGCAGGGGGGTGGGGGGAGCCGGGCAGGGGGTTGGGGGGAGCCGGGCAGGGGGGTGGGGGAGCCGGGCAGGGGGGTGGGGGGGAGCCGGGCAGGGGGGTGGGGGGAGCCGGACAGGGGGGTGGGGGGAGCCGGGCAGGGGGGTGGGGGGAGCCGGGCAGGGGGGTGGGGGGAGCCGGGCAGGGGGGTGGGGGGAGCCGGGCAGGGGGGTGGGGGGAGCCGGGCAGGGGGGTGGGGGAGCCGGGCAGGGGGGTGGGGGAGCCGGGCAGGGGGGTGGGGGGAGCCGGGCAGGGGGGTGGGGGGAGCCGGGCAGGGGGGTGGGGGGAGCCGGGCAGGGGGTGGGGGGAGCCGGGGCAGGGGGTGGGGGGAGCTGGGGGGGGTGGGGGGAGCTGGGGGGGGTGGGGGGAGCTGGGGGGGGGTGGGGGGAGCTGGGGGGAGCGGCCTGGGTCCGGGTTGGGGGGGGGGGGGGGGGGGTGGGCTGGGTCCGGGTTGGGGGGGGGGGTGTGGGGGGGGTGCGCGGCGGGTCGGGGGGAAATGTGCTGCTCTCTGCTCTGGTTTGGCTGTGTCCTGACCGAGACACGATGACAAAGGCGGTGATTTACCAGGTCAGAAACTGAGAGGTCCAATATACAACCCGCCAAAAAACCGGCAAGATTCCATCTGAGATATAACTCCAGGGCTTGGAACATTCCTGCAGCACTCGGGAATCTGGCACGCTGTGGAGAAGACACAGACAAGTTAAGGAGGTTAACATGAGAACATATTGGAGAAACTGACAGCAAAACCAACCGCACATTCCCAGATAGCGGGCTTGGGGGTCGCGACGAGGGGGGGGCAGGGCGGGGGGGGTGCCACACAGTGACACAGATGTTACAAGTTGTAAATCTTACCTGTGGCTGGAGTTTGTCTTATTGGCTGTGAATGTTTTACTGGAATTGGGGGCTGTTGTGGGCGACGTCTTTGAGCTGTCCACCTCACACTGTCTGTAAATAGTCTGAAACAGGAAGATTCACAATCACAAACCATGTCCAAGTGGCGTTGGAGGATCGGGGAGAAGACAGGACAAGAACAGACTGCCCCTGGACCTCTGCCTCGACTCACAGCCCCCACTCCCTCCCAAAATTCCTTCAAAAAACTGTCTAACCCAGTCTTAAATATCCTCAATGATGGAACATCCGGTACCCCCGGGATAAAGAATTCCAAAGGTTCACAACCTTTTCAGTAAAGAGATTTCTCAATTCAGTCCTAATCGACCCCAATCCCAGCACTGTGCCTGTGCTCTAGATTCTCCAGCCAGGGCAAACAAGCTGTCAAGACACTTCAGGATCTTGTATGTTGCAATAAGATCACCTCTTACTTTTCTAATCTCCAGAGAATCAGACCCAATTTACTCAGTCTCTCGGCATAGGACAACTCTCTCATCCAAGCGAGCAAGCTCGTGAACCTTTGCTGTACCTCCTTCAAAAGTTTTAAACGTGGAGACCACAACTGCACACAGTATTCCCGCAGTGATCACAGCAGAACCCTGTACAACTGGGACAACATTCCTTTATACTTGTACTCCAATCCCCTTGTAATAAAGGCCAAGGAGCCAGCTGTCTTCCGAATTGCTGGCTGCACCTGCATGCTACCTTTCTGCATTCCTCATACTGACACACACAAAACATCAACACTTAAAGTTTCACACCTTTTAAATAATATTCTGTTTTTTCTATTCTCATAATCTTTTCTCATTCCCAATCTATATTCATATATATATTGGGACTCGCATACTGTTAAAGGTTTCAACGGGGTAGAGTTTGTAAAATGTGTTCAGGAGAATTTTCTACATCAGTATATAGAGGTGCCAACAAGAGAGGATGCGATATTGGATCTCCTATTGGGAAATGAGTTAGAGCAGGTGATGGATGTGAGTGTGAGGGAACACTTTGGATCCAGTGATCATAATGCCATTAGTTTCAACCTGATCATGGATAAGGATAGATCTGGTCCTCGGGTTGAAGTTCTGAACTGGAAAAAGGCCAAATTTGATGAAATGAGAAGGGATCTGGGAAGTGTGGATTGGCACAGGCTGTTCTCTGGTAAGGATGTAAATGGAAAGTGGGAGGCCTTCAAAGGAGAAATTTTGAGAGTGCAGAGTTTGTATGTTCCTGTCAGAATTAAAGGCAAAGTAAATAGGAATAAGGAACCTTGGTTCTCGAGGGAGATTGTAACACTGATTAAGAGGAAGAGAGAGTTGTATGAAATGTACAGGCAGCAAGGAACACATCAGATGCTCGAGGAGTATAAAAAGTGCAAGAAGCTACTTAAGAGGGAAATCAGGAGGGCTAAAAGAAGACATGAGGTGGCTTTGGCAGACAGAGTGAAGGAAAATCCAAAGAGCTTCTATAGGTATGTTAGGAACAAAAGGAGAGTGAGGGATAAAATTGGTCCTCTTGAAGACCAGAGTGGTAGACTGTGTATGGAACCAAAAGAGATGGGGGAGATAGTAAATGGTTGCTTTGCATCCGTATTTACTGAGGAATCGGGCATGGAGTCTACGGAAATAGGGCAAACAGGTAGGGAGGTCATGGAACCTTTACAGATTAAAGGGGAGGAGGTGCTCGCTGTCTTGAGGCAAATCAGAGTGGATAAATCCCCAGGACCGGACAGGGTATTCCCACGGATCTTGAGGGAAGCTAGTGTTGAACTTGCAGGGGCCCTGGCAGACATATTTAAAATGTCAATATTCACGGGGGAGGTGCCGGATGATTGGAGGGTGGCTCATGTTGTTCCGTTGTTTAAAAAAGGTTCCAAAAGAAATCCGGGAAATTATAGGCCAGTAAGTTTGACGTCGGTGGTGGGCAAGTTATTGGAAGGTGTGATAAGGGATAGGATCTACAAATATTTGGATAGACAGGGACTCATTAGGGAGAGTCAACATGGCTTTGTGCGTGGTAGGTCATGTTTGACCAATCTATTAGAGTTTTTCGAGGAGGTTACCAGGAAAGTGGATGAAGGGAAGGCGGTGGATGTTGTCTACCTGGATTTCAGCAAGGCCTTTGACAAGGTCCCTCATGGGAGGTTAGTTAGGAAGGTCCAGTCACTTGGTATGCATGGGGAGGTAGTAAATTGCATTAGACACTGGCTCAATGGAAGAAGCCAGAGAGTGGTTGTGGAGGATTGCTTCTCTGAGTGGAGGCCTGTGACTAGTGGTGTGCCGCAGGGATCGGTGTTGGGTCCATTGTTGTTTGTCATCTACATCAATGATCTGGATGATAATGTGGTAAATTGGATCAGCAAGTTTGCTGATGATACAAAGATTGGAGGTGTAGTGGACAGTGAGGAAGGTTTTCAAAGCTTGCAGAGGGATTTGGACCAACTTGGAAAATGGGCTGAAAAATGGCAAATGGGATTTAACACAGACAAGTGTGAGATATTGCACATTGGAAGGACAAACCAAAGTAGAACGTACAGGGTAAATGGAGGACTCTGAAGAGTGCAGTTGAACAGAGGGATCTGGGAATACAGGTACAGAATTCCCTAAAAGTGATGTCATAGGTGGATAGGGTCGTAAAGAGTGCCTTTGGTACATTGGCCTTTATAAATCGGAGTATCGAGTATAAAAGTTGGTGTTATGGTAAGGTTATATAAGGCATTGGTGAGGCCGAATTTGGAGTATTGTGTACAGTTTTGGTCACCTAGTTACAGGAAGGATGTAAATAAGGTTGAAAGAGTGCAGAGAAGGTTCACAAGGATGTTGCCGGGACTTGAGAAGCTGAGTTACAGAGAGAGATTGAATAGGTTGGGACTTTATTCCCTGGAGCGCAGAAGATTAAGGGGAGATTTGATAGAGGTGTATAAGATTTTGATGGTTATAGATAGAGTGAATGCAAGCAGGCTTTTTCCGCTGAGGCTAGGGGAGAAAAAAACCAGAGGGCATGGGTTAAGGGTGAAAGGAGAAAAGTTTAAAGGGAATATTAGGGGGGGCTTCTTCACGCAGAGAGTGGTGGGAGTGTGGAATGAGCTGCCGGATAAAGTGGTAAATGCGGGGTCACTTTTAACATTTAAGAAAAACTTGGACGGGTTCATGGATGAGAGGGGTGTGGAGGGATATGGTCCAAGTGCAGGTCAGTGGGACTAGGCATAAAATGGTTCGGCACAGACAAGAAGGGCCAAAAGGCCTGTTTCTGAGCTGTAATTTTCTATGGTTGGAAGCAAAGTGAAGAATCTCACATTTCCCCACATTCTACACAATTGCCATCTTGCTGCTCACTCTCTAACCTGTCGATATCTCTTTACACGGTAAGAAGTCTCACAACACCAGGTTCAAGTCCAACAGGTTTATTTGGTAGCAAATACCATAAGCTTTCGGAGCGCTGTCGGTTATATGGTATTTGCTACCAAATAAACCTGTTGGACTTTAACCTGGTGTTGTGAGACTTCTTACCGTGTTCACCCCAGTCCAACGCCGGCATCTTCACATCATATCTCTTTACAGCACCTGTGTCCTATAAGACCATAAGACCATAAGACATAGGAGCGGAAGTAAGGCCATTCGGCCCATCGAGTCCACTCCACCATTCAATCATGGTTGATTTCAACTCCATTTACCCGCTCTCTCCCCATAGCCCTTAATTCCTCGAGAAATCAAGAATTTATCAATTTCTGTCTTGAAGACGCTCAACGTCTCGGCCTCCACAGCCCTCTGTGGCAATGAATTCCACAGACCCACCACTCTCTGGCTGAAGAAATTTCTCCTCATCTCTGTTCTAAAGTGACTCCCTTTTATTCTAAGGCTGTGCCCCCGCGTCCTAGTCTCCCCTGTTAATGGAAACAACTTCCCTACGTCCATCCTATCTAAGCCGTTCATTATCTTGTAAGTTTCTATCAGATCTCCCCTCAACCTCCTAAACTCCAATGAATATAATCCCACGATCCTCAGACGTTCATCGTATGTCAGGCCTACCATTCCTGGGATCATCCGTGTGAATCTCCGCTGGACCCGCTCCAGTGCCAGTATGTCCTTCCTGAGGTGTGGGGCCCAAAATTGCTCACAGTACTCCAAATGGGGCCTAACCAGTGCTTTATAAAGCCTCAGAAGTACATCCCTGCTTTTGTATTCCAAGCCTCTTGAGATAAATGACAACATTACATTTGCTTTCTTAATTACGGACTCAACCTGCAAGTTTACCTTTAGAGAATCCTGGACTAGGACTCCCAAGTCCTAGAATGGCACAGTGGTTAGTACTGCTGCCTTACAGCTTCAGGGACCTGGGTTCGATCCCGGCTTGGGTCACTGTCTGAACATAGAACATAGAACACTACAGCGCAGTACAGGCCCTTTGGTCCTCGATGTTGTGCCGACCAGTGGAACCAATCGAAAGCCCCTCTAATCTACACTATTCCAATATCATCCTTATGTTTATCCAATAACCATTTGAATGCTCTTAATGTTGACGAGTCCACTACTGCTGCAGGCAGGGCATTCCACGCCCTTACTACTCTCTGAGTAAAGAACCTACCTCTAACATCTGTCCTATATCTCTCACCCCTCAATTTAAAGCTATGTCCCCTCGTGTTAGCCATCACAATCCGAGGAAAACGGCTCTCACTATCCACCCTATCTAATCCTCTGATCATCTTGTATGCCTCTATTAAGTCACCTCTTAACCTCCTTCTCTCTAACGAAAGCAACCTCAAGCCCCTCAGCCTTTCCTCATACGATTTTCCCACCATACCAGGCAACATCCTGGTAAATCTCCTCTGCACCCTTTCCAACACTTCCACATCTTTCCTATAATACGGCGACCAGAACTGTACGCAATACTCCAAATGCAGCCGCACCAGAGTTTTGTACAGTTGCAGCATGACCTCCTGGCTCCGAAACTCAATCCCTCTACCAATAAAAGCTAACACACCGTACGCCTTCTTAACAACCCTATCAACCTGGGTGCCAACTTTCAGGGATCTATGCACATGGACACCCAGATCCCTCTGTTCATCCACACATCTTACCATTAGCCCAGTACTCTGTATTCCTGTTACTCCTTCCAAAGTGAATCACCTCACACTTTTCTGCATTAAACTCCATTTGCCACCTCTCAGCCCAGCTCTGCAGCTTATCTATGTCCCTCTGTAACTTGCCACTTCCCTCCGCACTGTCCACAACTCCACCGAATTTAGTGTCATCCGCAAATTTACTAATCCATCTTTCCACGCCCTCATCAAGGTCATTAATAAATGATAAACAGCAGTGGCCCCAAAACAGATCCTTGCGGTATACCACTAGTAACTGAACTCCAGGATGAACATTTCCCATCAACCACCACCCTCTGTTTTCTTACAGCTAGCCAATTTCCTGATCCAAACCACTAAATCACCCTCAATCCCATGTGTCCGTATTTTCTGCAAAAGCTTACCATGGGGAACCTTATCAAACACTTTGCTGAAATCCATATACGCCACATCAACCGCTTTACCCTCATCCACCTCTTTGGTCACCTTCTCAAAGAACTCAATAAGGTTTGTGAGGCACGACCTACCCTTCACAAAACCGTGTTGACTATCCTTAATCAAATTATTCCTGTCTCGGTGATTATAAATCCTATCTCTTATAATCCTTTCCAATACTTTGCCCACAACAGAAGTAAGGCTCACCGGTCTATAATTACCAGGGTTGTCCCTACTCCCCTTCTTGAACAAGGGGACAACATTTGCTATCCTCCAGTCTTCTGGCACTGTTCCTGTAGACAATGACGACACAAAGATCAAAGCCAAAGGCTCTGCAATCTCCTCTCTAGCCTCCCAGAGAATCCTAGGATAAATCCCATCCGGCCCAGGGGACTTATCTATTTTTACCCTTTCCAGAATTGCTAACACCTCCTCCTTATGAACATCATTGGCCTTTATCGCGAGGGGGATAGAATATAAAAGCAGGGAGGTCTTGCTGCAACTGTACAAGGCACTGGTGAGGCCGCAACTGGAGTACTGTGTGCAGTTTTGGTCCCCTTATTTGCGAAAGGATATATTGGCCTTGGAGGGAGTGCAGAGAAGGTTCACCAGGTTGATACCGGAGATGAGGGGTGTAGCTTATGAGGAGAGATTAAACAGATTGGGTCTGTACTCGTTGGAGTTTAGAAGGATGAGGGGTGATCTTATAGAGACATATAAGATAATGAAGGGGCTGGATAGGGTAGAGGTGGAGAGATTCTTTCCACTTAGAAGGGAAACCAGAACGAGAGGGCACAGCCTCAAAATAAGTGGGGGCCGGTTCAGAACAGAGTTGAGGGGGAACTTCTTCTCTCAGAGGGTAGTGAATCTCTGGAATTCTCTGCCCATTGAAGTGGTGGAGGCTTCCTCGTTGAATATGTTTAAATCACGAAGATAGTTTTCTGATCGATAAGGGAATTAGGGGATATGGGGAGCAGGCGGGTAAGTGGAACTGATTCGCTTCAGATCAGCCATGATCTTGTTGAATGGCGGGGCAGGCTCGAAGGGCTAGATGGCCTACTCCTGCTCCTATTTCTTATGTTCTTATGTTCTTATCAATCCCATCCAGTCCAACAGCCTGGGTCTCAGTACTCCCCTCGATAACACTGTCCCTCTCCAGTGTGAATACTGACAAAAAATATTCATTTAGTGCCTCTCCTATCTCTTCAGACTCCACGCACAATTTCCCACTACTGTCCTTGACTGGCCCTAATCTTACCCTAGTCATTCTTTTACTCCTGACATACCTATAGAAAGCTTTAGGGTTTTCCTTGATCCTACCCGCCAAAGACTTCTCATGTCCCCTCCTGGCTCTTCTTAACTCTTTCTTTAGGTCCTTCCTGGCTAACTTGTAACTCTCAAGTGCCCTAACTGAGCCTTCACGTCTCATCTTAACATAAGTCTCCTTCTTCCTCTTCACAAGAGATTCAACCTCCTTAGTAAACCACAGTTCCCCCACACGTCTGCTTCCTCCCTGCCTGACAGGTACATATTTATCAAGGACGTGTAGTAGCTGTTCCTTGAACAAGCTCCACATTACAATTGTGCCCATCCCCTGCAGTTAACTTCCCCAACCTATGCCAGCTAAATCTCGCCTAATCGCATCATAATTTCCTTTCCCCCAGCTATAACTCTTGCCCTTTGGTATATACCTATCCTTTTCCATTGCTAAGGTAAACGTAATCGAATTGTGGTCACTGTCACCAAAGTGCTCACCTACCTCCAAATCTAACACCTGTCTTTGTGAAGTCTGCACGTTCTCCCCGTGTCTGTGTGGGTTTCCTCCGAGGGCTCTGGTTTCCTCCCACAGTCTCAAAGCTGTGCTGGTTAACGCATTAACCGTGCTAAATTCTCCCTCAGTGTACCCGAACAGGCGCCGAAGTGTGGTGACTAGGGGATTTTCACAGTAACTTCATTGCAGTGTTAATGTAAACCTTACTTGTGA
This sequence comes from Mustelus asterias, assembly GCF_964213995.1. Taxonomy (NCBI): domain Eukaryota; kingdom Metazoa; phylum Chordata; class Chondrichthyes; order Carcharhiniformes; family Triakidae; genus Mustelus; species Mustelus asterias. The sequence continues at coordinate 5,888 of NW_027594654.1, read as the reverse complement.
CTAATAAATAAACTTTAAACTTTATCCCCACAGCTTGCATTTCACCTAGCTTTGTAACATCAGCAAGCTTCGACACATTACTCTCCATCACTTTGTCTGTCATTCATATAGATGATAAACAGCCGAGGGCCAACAGTGACCCTTGTAGAACTCCACTCGTCACAGCCAATCAATGTTCTGCCCACTCTCTGCTTCCTGTACATTGACCAATCCTCTATCTGTGCTTCTTTATCACTCTTAACACCACCAGCCTTTCTCACGTATTTCCATTTATACTACATCTCCTCGTTCCCCTTTATCTGCTTTACTAGTTACATCCTCAAAAAAAGACATGATTTCCCTTTACATAAAACCATGATGACTGTGTCTGATCATACAATGATTTTTCTCAGTTAGAGTCATAGAGGTTTACAGCATGGAATTAGGCCCTTTGGCCCAACTTGTCCATGCCGCCCTTTTTTATAAACTCCTCAGCTAGTCAGCTAGCTGAGTTAAGATTTTCTGGGCCAAAAAATGGCAGATGGAGTTTAACCCTGATAAGTGCGAGGTGATTCATTTTGGGAGGACAAATTTGAATGTGGATTACAGGGTCAAAGGTAGGGTTCTGAGGAATGTGGAGGAACAGAGAGATCTTGGGGTTCATATCCACAGATCTCTGAAGGTTGCCACTCAAGTGGATAGAGCTGTGAAGAAGGCCTATAGTGTGTTAGCTTTTATTAACGGGGGTTTGAGTTTAAGAGCCGTGGGGTTATGCTGCAACTGTACAGGACCTTGGTGAGACCACATTTGGAATATTGTGTGCAGTTCTGGTCACCTCACTATAAGAAGGATGTGGAAGCGCTGGAAAGAGTGCAGAGGAGATTTACCAGGATGCTGCCTGGTTTGGAGGGTAGGTCTTATGAGGAAAGGTTGAGGGAGCTAGGGCTTTTCTCTTTAGAGCGGAGGAGGTTGAGAGGCGACTTAATAGAGGTTTATAAGTTGATGAGGGGGATAGATAGAGTGGACGTTCAGAGACTATTTCCTCAGGTGTATGTAGCTGTTACTAGGGGGCATAACTATAAGGTTCATGGAGGGAGATATAGGAGGGATGTCCGAGGTAGGTTCTTTACTCAGAGAGTGGTTGGGGTGTGGAATGGACTGCCTGCAGTGATAGTGGAGTCAGACACTTTAGGAACATTTAAGCGGTTATTGGATAGGCACATGGAGCACACCAGGATGATAGGGAGTGGGATAGCTTGATCTTGGTTTCAGATAAAGCTCGGCACAACATCGTGGGCCGAAGGGCCTGTTCTGTGCTGTACTGTTCTATGTTCTAGAACTTGTTGACCAGATGTCAGGCCTGTAGTTCCCGGTCTTCTCCCTCCCTCCTTCCTTGAATTGTGATGTTACATTTGCTAAAGTCCAATCTGATGAACTGCTCTGACGAAGGCTCATTCAGACTCGAAACGTTGGCTCGATTCTCTCTCCACAGAGGCTGTCAGACCTGCTGAGTTGTTCCAGCAGTTTCTGTTTTTGTTTCAGATTCCAGTATCCGCAGTATTTTGCTTTTATCTTAGTGTGTGAATTGCCTCCTCTGAACCTTGGCCTGGACAACATCTCCTTTCCTGATAAAGACTGATGCAAAATATTAATTTAATACCTCAGCCATGCCCCCTGTTTCCACCTGTAAATCCGCGAATCTACCCCACTCCTGCTATTACCACCCTTTCACTATTCAGATGTCCAGAGAAGACTTTGGGATTCCTTTTCTGTTCGCTGCCATTCTCTTTACATACTCCCTCTTTGCTTCTTTTGTTTCTTCACCTCCCCTCTGAACCAGCCGAGTTCTGTATTTTCTATCCGACACTGATCGGAAGAACACATTTTACTCTATCTTCATTTCAATCTCCTTTTTCATCCAGGGAGCTCCGGATTTGTTTGCTCGACCTTCCCCTTTTGCTGTCCTTCTATTCGCTGCCTCTTCATGTATCTGTCAAGATGCCTCCTAAACGATGGTCTTGGATCTGCTTCTCCCATCACCTCTGGCAGCGCATTCCAGGCACTTAGCGCCCCCTGTGTTTAAAACCTGCCTCTCACATCTCCTTTAAACTTTCCCCCTTTTACCTTAACCAGGGGTCACAGTCTGAGGATTCGGGGTAGACCATTTAGGACGGAGATGAGGAGACATTTCCTCACCCAGAGAGTGGTGAGCCTGTGGAATTCATTACCACAGGAAGTAGTTGATGTCAAAACATTGAATGTATTCAAGAGGCGGCTGGATATAGCACTTGGGGCGAATGGGATCAAAGGTTATGGGGAGAAAGCAGGATTAGGCTATTGAGTTGGATGATCAGCCATGATCGTAATGAAGGGCGGAGCAGGCTCGAAGGGCCGAATGGCCTCCTACTGCTCCTATCTTCTATGTTTCCATGTTAAACCCTAGTCATTGACATTCCTACTCTGGGGGGAAAGGCTCTGACTGTCCACTCTGTCCATGCCTTCTATCAGGAAGTCCCTCAGCCTCTGACATTCCAGTGAAAACAAACTGTTTCTCCAACCTGTCCTCATAGCTAACACCCTCCATACCAGGCAACATCCTGGTCAATTATTTTCTGTACCCTCTCCAAAACCTCCACATCCTTCTGCTGATCTAATAGTTACCTCAAATCTGCATCCTGTCGACCCCCCGATAACCTTTTACCCCCTTACTTACCAAGAATCTATCAGCTCTGCCTAAAAAATATTCAGACTCTGCTTCCACTGCCTTTTGAGGAAGAGAATTCCAGAGACTCAGAAACCTTGGAGAGGAAATTTCACCATAGCTCCATTTTAAATGACCAATACTGTACACAGTAACCTCCCTATTTTTGTAATCAATTCCCCTCACAATAAACAATCACACTCTTTTAGTTTTCCTAATACTTGCTGTACCTGCATATTAGCCTTTTGTGATGCATATACTAAGACACCCAGATCCCTCTGCACGGCAATCTCTCGCCACTGGATAATAAGCTTCTTCTTTATTCTTCCTGCCAAAATGGACAATTTCACATTTTCCCACATTGTTCTCCATTTGCCAGGTTTTTGCTGACTTGCTTCCAGCTCAGATTTCATGCCCTCATAATTGCCTTTATTTAATGATGTGGAGATGCCAGCTGGACTGGAGTGGGTACAGTAAGAAGTCCCACAACACCAGGTTAAAGAGGAGAGATGAAGGAGCAGCTCGTGCTGTACAGGGTACTGGTGAGGTCGCACCTAGAGTACGGTGTACAATTTTGGTCCCCTTATTTAAGAAAGGATATATTAGCTTTGGAGGGGGTACAGGGAAGGTTCACCAGGTTGATTCCGGAGATGAGGGGGTAGCTTATGGGGAGAGATTGAGTAGACTGGGCCTGTGCTCATTGGAGTTTAGAAGGTTGAGGGGAGATCTTATAGAGACATATAAGATAATGAAGGGGCTGGATAGGGTAGAAGCAGCGAGGTTATTTCCAGTTACAATGGAAACAAGAACTAGGGGGCATAGCCTCAAAATACGGGGGAGTCAATTTAGAACAGAGTTGAGGAGGAACTTCTTCTCCCAGAGGGTAGTGAATCTTTGGAATTCTCTGCCCAATGAAGCAGTAGAGGCTACCTCATTAAATGTGTTTAAGTCACAGATAGATTGATTTTTAACCATTAAGGGAATTAAGGGTTATGGGGAGCATAACCCTTAATTTAAGTCAAAAAAACAAAATCTCAGACCCATTCCTTTCTTTCTCAAACTGAATGTAAAATTCTATCAGAGTATAGTCGCAGCTACTGAAGGGCATCGTCACTGAGAATTAATGAGTTACTTCCATCTTGTTGCACAAACCAGGTCGAGTATCGCCTGCTCTCTGTTTGGCAGAGACAGATATACTTGGTTCTTGATTAATAAGGGAATCAATGGTTACGGGGAGAAGGCAGGAGAACGGGAATGAGAATCATATCAGCCGTGATTGAATGGTGGAGCAGACTCGATGGGCCGAATGGTCTATTATTAAAGAGGAGATAGCAGGGCATCTGGTTAGAAATGGTTCGATCAATCAGACGCAGCATGGATTCATGAGGGGAAAGTCGTGCTTGACGAACATGTTGGATTTTTATGAAGATGTGACTCGGGCGGTTGATGGAGGAGAACCGGTGGATGCGGTGTTTTTGGATTTCCAAAAGGCGTTTGATAAGGTGCCCCATAAAAGGCTGCTGAAGAAGATTAGGGCACACGGAGTTGGGGGTAGTGTGTTAAAGTGGATTGGGGACTGGCTATCCGACAGGAAGCAAAGAGTCGGAATAAATGGGTGTTTTTCCGGTTGGAGGAAGGTAACTAGTGGCGTGCCGCAGGGATCGGTACTCGGGCCGCAACTATTTACCATTTATATAGATGATCTGGAGGAGGGGACGGAGTGTAGGGTAACGAAGTTTGCAGACGACACAAAGATAAGTGGAAAGGTGAATCGTGTGGAGGACGGAGAAGATCTGCAGAGAGATTTGGACAGGCTGAGTGAGTGGGCGAGGATAGGGCAAATGGAGTATAACGTTGAGAAATGCGAGGTTATACACTTTGGAGGAAATAATAACAAATGGGATTACTATCTCAATGGAAACAAATTAAAACATGCTACCGTGCAAAGGGACCTGGGGGTCCTTGTGCATGAGACGCAAAAGCCCAGTCTGCAGGTACAACAGGTGATCAAGAAGGCAAATGGGATGTTGGCCTATATCGCGAGGGGGATAGAATATAAAAGCAGGGATGTCTTGATGCACCTGTACAGGGCATTGGTGAGGCCGCAGCTGGAATACTGTGTGCAGTATTGGTCCCCTTATATGAGGAAGGATATATTGGCATTGGAGGGAGTGCAGAGAAGGTTCACCAGGTTGATACCGGAGATGAGGGGTTTGGATTATGAGGAGAGGCTGAGGAGATTGGGTTTGTACTCGTTGGAGTTTAGAAGGATGAGGGGGGATCTTATGGAGACTTATAAGATAATGCGGGGGCTGGATAGGGTGGAGGCGGAGAGATTCTTTCCACTTAGTAAGGAAGTTAAAACTAGAGGACACAGCCTCAAAATAAAGGGGGGTCGGTTTAAGACAGAGTTGAGGAGGAACTTCTTCTCCCAGAGGGTGGTGAATCTCTGGAATTCTCTGCCCACTGAGGTGGTGGAGGCTACCTCGCTGAATATGTTTAAAGCGCGGATGGATGGATTCCTGATCGGTAAGGGAATTAAGGGTTATGGGGATCAGGCGGGTAAGTGGTACTGATCCACGTCAGATCAGCCATGATCTTATTGAATGGCGGGGCAGGCTCGAGGGGCTAGATGGCCTACTCCTGCTCCTATTTCTTATGTTCTTATGTATGTCTAAATCTGCTCCTATGTCTTATGGTCAGAGAACCTGCTGTTCTAAGAAACTATTTGAAAACATTTGATCGGCTACCTTTGCCCATCTGACCTTTCCATATATGTAAATTAAAGTTTCCCAAGATTACTGGCACACCTTTCTGACAAGCTCAAATGATTTCTTCCTTTATGCCGCACCCGACTATGTGATTGCTGTTAGGGGCCATGACACGACTCCCACAAGTGATTTCTTCCTTTACCATTTCTCATCTCTACCCAAATCATTTCTACATACTGTTTCTTGGATCAGATTATCCTCTCTACTGAATTCTAACATTGTTCACAAATCTTTTACGTGGCACTTTATTCAAACGCCTTTTGGAAGTCCACATAGATCACATCAACAGCATTCCCGTCATCAACCCTCCCTCTTAACTCATTATAAAACTATCACATCAACCGACATACAAAGAAAAGTCAGACGCAGCAGAGTATAGAGGTAGGTGGTTACCGTGGTGACATCCAGGGGCAGGATAATGACAATGAGGAAACACA
>NW_027594653.1:2500-14648 GCF_964213995.1 Mustelus asterias | reverse complement strand
AGAGACAGAGAGAGGGAGTGGGACACAGTGAGTGTGAGAGAGAGAGAGAGAGTGGGTTAGAGGGGAGAGAGATAGGAGGAGAGAGGCAGAGCACTGGGGAGAAATATACAAGTAAGTTGTGGTTGGTGTGTCTGGGGAGAGAGGGAGAGACAGCAGTCACAGGGTGACTGAGTGCCTGGAAGCTACTCTCAGAGGAATGTGTATCGAGGGTTTAAAATTAATACCACTTGTACAGAGTGCCACTCACTCTCCCTCTCTCCATCGCCACATTCCCTCTCTCAGTCTCTCTCTGTTTCTCTCCCTCTCTCCATCGCCACATTCCCTCTCTCAGTCTCTCTGTCTCACTCCCTCTCTCCCTCTCTACATCGCCACATTCCCTCTCTCAGTCTCTCTCTCTGTCTCACTCCCTCTCTACATCGCCACATTCCCTCTCTCAGTCTCTCTCTGTCTCACTCCCTCTCTCCATCGCCACATTCCCTCTCTCAGTCTCTCTCTGTCTCACTCCCTCTCTACATCGCCACATTCCCTCTCTCAGTCTCTCTCTGTCTCACTCCCTCTCTCCCTCTCTACATCGCCACATTCCCTCTCTCTGTCTCTCTCTGTCTCTCTCCCTCTCTACATCGCCACATTCCCTCTCTCAGTCTCTCTCTGTCTCACTCCCTCTCTCCCTCTCTACATCGCCACATTCCCTCTCTCAGTCTCTCTCTGTCTCACTCCCTCTCTCCCTCTCTACATCGCCACATTCCCTCTCTCAGTCTCTCTCTCTGTCTCACTCCCTCTCTACATCGCCACATTCCCTCTCTCAGTCTCTCTCTGTCTCACTCCCTCTCTACATTGCCACATTCCCTCTCTCTGTCTCTCTCTGTCTCACTCCCTCTCTACATCGCCACATTCCCTCTCTCTGTCTCTCTCTGTCTCTCTCCCTCTCTACATCGCCACATTCCCTCTCTCAGTCTCTCTCTGTCTCACTCCCTCTCTCCCTCTCTACATCGCCACATTCCCTCTCTCAGTCTCTCTCTGTCTCACTCCCTCTCTCCCTCTCTACATCGCCACATTCCCTCTCTCAGTCTCTCTCTCTGTCTCACTCCCTCTCTACATCGCCACATTCCCTCTCTCAGTCTCTCTCTGTCTCACTCCCTCTCTACATTGCCACATTCCCTCTCTCTGTCTCTCTCTGTCTCACTCCCTCTCTACATCGCCACATTCCCTCTCTCAGTCTCTCTGTCTCACTCCCTCTCTCCCTCTCTACATCGCCACATTCCCTCTCTCAGTCTCTCTCTCTGTCTCACTCCCTCTCTACATCGCCACATTCCCTCTCTCTGTCTCTCTCTGTCTCACTCCCTCTCTCCCTCTCTACATCGCCACATTCCCTCTCTCAGTCTCTCTCTCTGTCTCACTCCCTCTCTACATCGCCACATTCCCTCTCTCTGTCTCTCTCTGTCTCACTCCCTCTCTCCCTCTCTACATCGCCACATTCCCTCTCTCAGTCTCTCTCTCTGTCTCACTCCCTCTCTACATCGCCACATTCCCTCTCTCTGTCTCTCTCTCTGTCTCACTCCCTCTCTCCCTCTCTCCATCACCACATTCCCTCTCTCTGTCTCTCTCTGTCTCACTCCCTCTCTCCATCGCCACATTCCGTCTCTCTGTCTCTGTCTCTCACTCCCTCTGCCCTCCTCCTGTCTCACTCACTCTCTCCCTCTCTCCATCTCCAATTTCCCCTCTCTGTCTCTCTCCCTCTACCCTCCTCCTGTCTCTCTCTCTCCCTCCCTCTGTCTCTGCCTCTTGCTGTCCCCCTCTCTCTGTCTCTCTCTCTGTCTCTCCCCCTCACTGTAACACTCCGATATACCCCACACCCCTCACTGCAACACTCTGATATACCCCATACCCCTCACTGTAACACTCCGATATACCCCACACCCCTCATTGTAACACTCTGATATACCCCACACCCCTCACTGTAACACTCTAATATACCCCACACCCCTCACTGTAACACTCTGATATATCCCACACCCCACACTGTAACACTCTGATATACCCCACACCCCTCATTGTAACACTCTGATATACCCCACACCCCTCATTGTAACACTCTGATATACCCCACACCCCTTACTGTAACACTCTGATATACCCCACATCCCTTACTGTAACACTGATATCCCCCACACCCCTCACTGTAACACTCTGATATACCCCACACCCCTCACTGTAACACTCTGATATATCCCACACCCCTCACTGTAACACTCTGATATACCCCACACCCCTCACTGTAACACTCTGATATACCCCACACCCCTCACTGTAACACTCTGATATACCCCACACCCCTCACTGGAACACTCTGATATACCCCACACCCCTCACTGTAACACTCTGATATATCCCACACCCCTCACTGTAACACTCTGATATACCCCACACCCCTCACTGTAACACTCTGATATACCCCACACCCCTCACTGTAACACTCTGATATACCCCACACCCCTCACTGGAACACACTGATATACCCCACACCCCTCACTGTAACACTCTGATATACCCCACACCCCTCACTGTAACACTCTGATATACCCCACACCCCTCACTGTAACACTCTGATATACCCCACACCCCTCACTGTAACACTCTGATATACCCCACACCCCTCACTGTAACACTCTGATATACCCCACACCCCTCACTGTAACACTCTGATATACCCCACACCCCACACCGTAACACTCCGATATACCCCACACCCCACACTGTAACACTCTGATATACCCCACATCCCTCACTGTAACACTCTGATATTCCCCACATCCCTTACTGTAACACTCTGATATACCCCACACCCCACACCGTAACACTCCGATATACCCCACACCCCACACTGTAACACTCTGATATACCCCACATCCCTCACTGTAACACTCTGATATTCCCCACACCCCTCACTGTAACACTCTGATATACCCCACACCCCTCACTGTAACACTCTGATATACCCCACACCCCTCACTGTAACACTCTGATATACCCCACACCCCTCACTGTAACACTCTGATATACCCCACACCCCTCACTGTAACACTCTGATATACCCCACACCCCTCACTGTAACACTCTGATATACCCCACACCCCTCACTGTAACACTCTGATATACCCCACACCCCTCACTGTAACACTCTGATATACCCCACACCCCTCACTGTAACACTCTGATATACCCCACACCCCTCACTGTAACACTCTGATATACCCCACACCCCTCACTGTAACACTCTGATATACCCCACACCCCTCACTGTAACACTCTGATATACCCCACACCCCTCACTGTAACACTCTGATATATCCCACACCCCTCATTGTAACACTCTAATATACCCCACACCCCTCACTGTAACACTCTGATATATCCCACACCCCTCACTGTAACACTGATATATCCCACACCCCTCACTGTAACACTCTAATATACCCCACACCCCTCACTGTAACACTCTGATATATCCCACACCCCTCACTGTAACACTCTGATATACCCCACACCCCTCACTGCAACACTCTGATATATCCCACACCCCTCACTGTAACACTGATATACCCCACACCTCTCACTGTAACACACAGATATACCCCGCACCCCTCACTGTAACACTCTGATATACCCCACACCCCTCACTGTAACACTCTGATATACCCCACATCCCTCACTGTAACACTCTGATATACCCCACACCCCTCACTGTAACACACAGATATACCCCACACCCCTCACTGTAACACTGTGATATACCCCACACCCCTCACTGTAACACTCTGATACACCCCACATCCCTCACTGTAACACTCTGATATACCCCACACCCCTCACTGTAACACTCTGATATACCCCACACCCCTCACTGTAACACTCTGATATACCCCACACCCCTCACTGTAATGGCCTCTCTCCCTCTCTCTCTCTCTCCCGTTGTGTTGGGGTGTGAGTTGGTGACTCGAGGGAATGGCATGTAGGGAGGCAGCTACACAGCGGGGAGGCTTCCAGAGATGTGCCAAACAGAAGGTTAATTAAGTAATTATTACGTAGTGATTGTTGGACTAATTGAGAACTGGGCCGTTCTTGCACTCACTTGTCTGGAAACATCGAAGCTAGAAGCAGGAATGGGCCATTCGGCCCTGCAAGACTTCCCTGCCATTCATTATGAATTCGCGGCTGAGTATCAAATTCAATATCCTGATTTCCCCCTTCCTCCCCCATATCCCTCGATCCCTTTAGCCCCGAGAGCGATATTTAATTTCTTCTGGGAAATCGCACAACAGTTTTGGCCTCCACTACTTTCCGTGGGGGTGAATTCCACACATTCACCACCCTCTGGGTGAAGAAATTTCTCCTCACCTCAGTCCTAAAAGGGTTTAACCCCCTTATCCTCAAACTATGACCCCCCCTAGTTCTGGACTCCCCCCACCATCGGGAACATTCTTTCTGAATCTAACCCTGTTAGAATTTTATAAGTTTCTATGAGATCCCCCTCTCACTCTCCCAAACTCCAGTGAATATAATCCTCACCGACTTAGTCTCTCCTCATATGACAGACCTGCCATCCCAGGAATCAGCCTGGTAAACCTTCGCTGCGCTCCCTCTATAGCAAGGACATCCTTCCTCAGATAAGGAGACCAAAACTGCCCACAATACTCCAGGTGTGGCCTCACCAACGCCCTGTACAATTGCAGCAAAACATCCCTATCCCTATACTCCAATCCTCTCGCTATGAAGGCTAACATACCATCTGCCTTCTTTACTGCCTGCTGTACCTGGGTTTGTGCGTGTGTGTCTGAATGTGTGTTGGTCAAGCAGTATTTCTGGTTTAACCAGCTGGTAACTGAATGACGTACCAATCCGGATGTCAACACAACCCAGCCAGTCCAGGGATGTCTCAACATGTGGCTGGTTTCATCTCGGGAGTCTCTCAACCCCTCCCTGTCTCTGTAACCTCCTCCAGCTCCCCCTCCCTCTCTCTGTAACCTCCTCCAGCCCCCCTACACCCCCTCCCTATCCCTGCATCCTCCTCTCGTCCCCCTACACCCCCTCCCCATCTCTGTAACCTCCTCCAGCCCCCTACACCCCCTCCCTATCTCTGTAACCTCCTCCAGCCCCTCTACACCCCCTCCCTATCTCTGTAACCTTCTCCAGCCCCCCTACACCCCCTCCCTATCTCTGTAACCTCCTCCAGCCCCTCTACACCCCCTCCCTATCTCTGTAACCTCCTCCAGCCCCCTACACCCCCTCCCTATCTCTGTAACCTCCTCCAGCCCCTCTACACCCCCTCCCTATCTCTGTAACCTCCTCTAGCCCCCTACACCCCCTCCCTATCTCTGTAACCTCCTCCAGCCCCCTACACCCCCTCCCTATCTCTGTAGCCTCCTCCAGCCCCCTACACCCCCTCCCTATCTCTGTAACCACCTCCAGCCCCTACACCCCCTCCCTATCTCTGTAACCTCCTCCAGCCCCCCTACACTCCCTCCCTATCTCTGTCACCTCCAATGACCCTTTGAGATCTCTGCGCTCCTCCAATTTCGGCCTCTCGAGCATCCCCCCCACCCCCCACTGATTCCCATCGCTCCGCCATTGGCGGCCGTGCCTTCAGCTGCCTGGGGGGCCCCCGACCTCTGGAATTCCCTCCCTGAACCTCTCCACCTCTATCTCCTTCTCTCTCACTCTCTCTGTCTCTCTCTCTCTGTCTCTCTCTGTCTGTCTCTCTCTCTCTCTCTCCCCCTCTCTCTCTCTCTCTCTGTCTCTCTCTCTGTCTCTCTCTCTCTGTCTCTCTCTCTCTGTCTCTCTCTCCTCTCTCCCCCTCTCTCTCTCTCTCTCTGTCTCTCTCTCTGTCTCTCTCTCTGTCTCTCTCTCTCCCCCTCTCTCTCTCCCCCTCTCTCTCTCCCCCTCTCTATCTCTCTCTCTCTCTCACACACACACAGAACCAGCCCCTTAACCCTAACCCTTAAAACCCATTTCCCAGACCAAGTTTTCACCCTGGTGTATCCTGACGTGAGTTGGTCTCAGATTGTGGTTGACAGTGTAGCCTCCAGAAGGACGTTATCACCATCTCAAGCCAGTCGCCACCTCATCCATTGGTGGAGCAGTCGCGGATGGGCCGAATGGCCTGGGCCTTTTCCCTGTGCCTTGCGGCCTTACCGACATTTAACCGCCTGGTGGGGTGGCACAGTGGTTTAGCACTGCTGCTTCACAGCTCCAGAGACCTGGGTTCGATTCCCCAGGGCTTGCGTCACTGTCTGTGTGGAGTCTGCACGTTCTCCCCGCGTCTGCGTGGGTTTAAGGACATAAGAACATAAGAAATAGGAGCAGGAGTAGGCCATCTAGCCCCTCGAGCCTGCCCTGCCATTCAGTAAGATCATGGCTGATCTGATAGTGGATCAGTTCCACTTACCCGCCTGATCCCTATAACCCCTAATTCCCTGACCGATCAGGAATCCATCTATCCATGATTTAAACATATCCAACGAGGAAGCCTCCACCACTTCAGTGGGCAGAGAATTCCAGAGATTCACCACCCTCTGGGAGAAGAAGTTCCTCCTCAACTCTGTCCTAAACCGATCCCCCTTTATTTTGAGGCTGTGCCCTCTAGTTCCGGCTTCCTTTCTAAGTGGAAAGAATCTCTCCACCTCTACCCTATCCAGCCCCTTCATTATCTTATAGGTCTCTATAAGATCACCCCCTCAGCCTTCTAAATTCCAACGAGTACAAACCCAATCTGCTCAGTCTCTCCTCATAATCAACACCCCCTCATCTCCGGTATCAACCTGGTGAACCTTCTCTGCACTCCCTCCAAGGCCAATATATCCTTCCTCATATAAGGGGACCAATACTGCACACAGTATTCCAGCTGCGGCCTCACCAATGCCTTGTACAGGTGCATCAAGACATCCCTGCTTTTATATTCTATCCCCCTCGCGATATAGGCCAACATCCCATTTGCCTTCTTGATCACCTGTTGCACCTGCAGACTGGGCTTTTGCGACTCATGCACAAGGACCCCCAGGTCCCTTTGCACAGTACAGTGCAAAGGCACCTCCGGGTGCTCCGGTTTCCTCTCACAGTCTGAAAGACGTGCTGGGTTAGGGTGGATTGGGCCGTGCTAAATTCTCCCTCAGTGTCACCCCGAACAGGAGCCGGAGTGTGGGCGACTAGGGGGGATTTTCACAGTAACTTCATTGCGGTGTTTATTTCATTCAGCCATGGGCCATGGGCCATGGGTGTCGTTGGTTGGGTCCAGCATTTATTGCCCATCCCCAGTTGTCCCTTGGAGGGACAGTTGAGAGTTGACCACATTGGCTGTGGCTCTGGAGTCAAAAGCAGGGGGAAGTCATGTTGGAGTTGTGTAGAACTCCCAAACCTAAAATGGGCGGCACGGCAGCACAGCGGGTTAGCGCCGCTGCTTCACAGCTCCAGGGACCTGGGTTCGATTCCCGGCCTCGGGCCACTGTCTGTGTGGAGTTTGCACATTCTCCTCGTGTCTGCGTGGGTTTCCTCCGGGTGCTCCGGTTTTCCTCCCACGGTCCAAGGATGTGCGGGTTAGGTTGATTGGCCATGCTAAAATTGCCCCTTCGTGTCCTGAGATGCGTAGGTTAGAGGGATTAGCGGGTAAATGTGTAGGGATATGGGGGTAGGGCCTGGGTGGGATTGTAGTCGGTGCAGACTCAATGGGCCGAATGGCCTCTCTCTGTACTGTAGGGTTTCTATGATTTCTTCTATGAACTGTGGTGAGGCCACAGCTGGAGGAGTGCGTGCCGTTCTGGTCGCCTCATAGGAAGGATGTGGCTGCACTGGAGGGGGGCGCGGAGGAGATTCACCAGGGTGCTGCCTGGGACGGAGCGTTTAAGTTATGAAGAGAGGTTGGGGTAAGGCTTGGGCTGTTTTACGTTGGAGCAGAGAAGACTGAGGGGGGCGACCTGATCGAGGTGTTCAAGATTATGAGGGGCACGGACAGAGTGGATAAGGAGCAGCTGTTCCCCTGAGTTGAAGGGTCAGTCACGAGGGGGACATAGGTTCAAGTGAGGGGTGAGAGATATAGGACAGATGTTAGAGGTCGGTTCTTTACTCAGAGAGTAGTAAGGGCGTGGAATGCCCTGCCTGCAGCAGTAGTGGACTCGTCAACATGAAGAGCATTCAAATGGTCATTGGATAAACATATGGATGATATTGGAATAGTGTAGATTAGAGGGGCTTCAGATTGGTTCCACTGGTCGGCTCAACATCGAGGGCCGAAGGGCCTGTACTGCGCTGGAATGTTCTATGTTCTATGTTACGAGGGGGACATAGGTTCAAGGTGGGAGGTTTAGGGGGGGATTTGAGGAGAATCCTTTTTACCCAGAGGGTGGTGAGGGTCTGGAATGCGCTGCCTGGGAGGGTGGTGGAGGCGGGTTGCCTCACATCCTTTACAAAGTACCTGGATGAGCGCTTGGCACAGGGAGGTGTTGTTGCAATTACACAGGGCCTTGGTGAGGCCACACCCAGAGTATTGTGTGCAGTTCTGGTCTCCTTTTCTGAGGAAGGATGTTCCTGCTCTCGAGGGAGCGCAGCGAAGGTTTACCAGGCTGATTCCCCGGGGGGACTGATGTATGAGGAGAGATTGACCAGGTTAGGATTGTTTTCACTGGAGTTCAGATGAATGAGGGGGGGGATCTCATAGAGACTTATAAAATTCTAACAGGACTGGACAGGGTAGATGCAGGGAGGGTGTTCCCGATGGTGGGGGGAGTCCAGAACCAGGGGGGGTCACAGTCTGAGGATTGGGGGGGAGACCATTTAGGACGGAGGTGGGGAGATATTTCTTCACCCGCTGAGCCTGTGGAGTTCATTCCCACAGGAAGGAGTTGACGCCAAAACATTGACTGTATTCCAGAGGGGGCTGGGTGTCACACTTGGGGGGCGAACGGGGATCAAAGGTTATGGGGGGAAAGCAGGATTAGGCTGTTGGGTTGGATGATCAGCCGTGACGGTGATGAAGGGCCGAATAGAGTCACAGAGGTTTACAGGATGGAAACAGGCCCTTCGGCCCAACTTGTCCATGCCGCCCTTTTTTTTAAACCCCCAAAGCTAATCCCAATTGCCCGCGTTTGCCCCATATCCCTCTATACCCATCGTACCCATATAACTGTCTAAACGCTTGTTAAAAGACAAAATTGTACACGCCTCTACTACTGCCTCTGGCAGCTCGTTCCAGACACTCACCACCCTCTGTGTGAAAAAATTACCCCCTCTGGACCCTTCTGTATCTCTCCCCTCTCACCTTAAACCTACACCCTCTAGTTTTAGACTCCCCTACCTTTGGGAAAAGATGTTGACTGTCGAGCTGATCTGTGCCCCTCATTATTTTATAGACCTCTATAAGGTCACCCCTCAGCCTCCGACGCTCCAGAAAAAAAACGTCCCAGTCTCTCCAGCCTCTCCTTATAACTCAATCCATCAAGTCCCAGTAGCATCCGAGTAAATCTTTTCTGCGCTCTTTCTTGTTTAATAATATCCTTTCTTTAATAGGGTGACCAGAACTGCACACAGTATTCCAAGTGTGGCCTTACCAATGTCTTGTACAACTTCAACAAGACGTCCCAACTCCTGTATTCAATGTTCTGACCGATGAAACCAAGCATGCCGAATGCCTTCTTCACCACTCTGTCCACCTGTGACTCCACTTTCAAGGAGCTATGAACCTGTACCCCGAGATCTCTTTGTTCTGTAACTCTCCCCAACACCCTACCATTAACTGAGTAAGTCCTGCCCTGGTTCAATCTACCAAAATGCCTCATTATTTTCTAGACCTCTATAAGATCACCCCTCAGCCTCCTACGCTCCAGAGAAAAAAGTCCCAGTCTATCCAGCCTCTCCTTATAACTCAATCCATCAAGTCCCAGTAGCATCCTAGTAAATCTTTTCTGCACTCTTTCTAGTTTAATAATATCCTTTCTATAATGGCCTCGTCTACTCCTATCTTCAATGTTTCCACTTGTGACGGCGATAGATAATTTTGAACTCTGTGTAATCTCGCTATTTCAAAATAAATCCGATTCAAGATTCTTAGCCTGAAGGAAGCTGCGCGGTGACGGGTCGCGGTGGGGAGTCACAGGCTCCGATTTAACCCCTTCCTCTCTCTCTTTCCTGCACAGGACCCCTCGGAGGACGCCAGATTGAGGAAGGAGTCGGCCGCGTCCGCCCCCTCGCCCCGCACCCACCCGCCAACATGCCGCACCCCCAAGCTTCGGATTTGTGAGGAAGGCTTCCGGGGACCGTTGGGAGACGTTCAGAGAGAGCGGGCGCAGGGGTGGGGGGAGTGGCAAAGGCAGGAGGAACCGCCCCCCCGGTCATGAACCAGGAGCAGCTTTGTTCGATGGGGCATATGAAGAGTTTCCCCGCGATGATTTACTCCTTCCCTTTTGCAAGGACACTGAGGAGCTCCCCACCCCTGGGGGTGCTGAACACTGGAGGATGTTACACCAGCTACAGCAGCGGGGAGTCGCAGAAGGGAGCGTCGCTGTGTTGTGAGTGTGGGGAGGGTCAGCGCCGAGGGAGCGCCGCACTGTGGGGAGGGTCAGTGCTGAGGGAGCGCCGCACTGTGGGGAGGGTCAGCGCTGAGGGAGTGCCGCACTGTGGGAGGCTCAGTGCTGAGGGAGCGCCGCACTGTGGGAGGGTCAGTGCCGCACTGTGGGAGGGTCAGTGCTGAGGGAGCGCCGCACTGTGGGAGGGTCAGTGCTGAGGGAGCGCCGCACTGTGGGAGGGTCAGTGCTGAGGGAGCACCGCACTGTGGGAGGGTCGGTGCTGAGGGAGCGCTGCACTGTGGGAGGGTCAGTGCTGAGGGAGCGCCGCACTGTGGGAGGGTCAGTGCCGCACTGTGGGTGGGTCAGTGCTGAGGGAGCGCCGCACTGTGGGAGGGTCAGTGCTGAGGGAGCGCCGCACTGTGGGGAGGGTCAGTGCTGAGGGAGCGCCGCACTGTGGGGATGGTCAGTGCTGAGGGAGTGCCGCACTGTGAGAGGGTCAGTGCTGAGGGAGCTCCGCACTGTGGGAGGGTCAGTGCTGAGGGAGCACCGCACTGTGGGAGGGTCAGTGCTGAGGGAGCGCCGCACTGTGGGAGGGTCAGTGCTGAGGGAGCGCCGCACTGTGGGAGGGTCAGTGCTGAGGGAGCGCCGCACTGTGGGAGGGTCAGTGCTGAGGGAGCTCCGCACTGCGGGAGGGTCGGTGCTGAGGGAGCGCTTAGGGGGTAAAAAAGGGGTGGCATGGACAAGTTGGGCCGAAGGGCCTGTTTCCATGCTGTAAACCTCTATGACTCTCTGATTTAATTGGAGGCAGTACGGGGAAGGTTCACTCGGATGATCCCCTGTACGGAGAGGGCGCGAGCGAGAGAGAGAGAGTGTGCATGAGCGAGAGCGATAGGGAGGGCGCAAGGGAGAGAGAGAGAGGGTGAGTGTGAGAGAGACAGACGGAGAGAGCGCGCGCGAGAGAGAGAGACAAAGAGTGAGGACGCGAGATAGAGAGAGAGAGTGTGTGAGAGAGAGAGAGAGAGAGTGTGCAAGAGCGAGAGAGAGAGAGTGTGCAAGAGCGAGAGAGAGAGAGAGGGCATGAGCGAGAGCGATAGGGAGGGCGCAAGGGAGAGAGAGAGTGGGTGAGTGTGAGAGAGACAGATGGAGAGAGCGCGCGCGAGAGAGAGAGACAAAGAGTGAGGACGCGAGATAGAGAGAGAGAGTGTGTGAGAGCGAGAGAGGACGCGAGGGAGATCAGATCAGGATGGAGAGGGAGAGAGAGAGAGATCAGGATGGAGAGAGAGAGGAATCAGATGAGGGTGCGGACAGAGAGAGAGAGAGAGAGTGAGATCAGGATGGAGAGAGAGAGGAATCAGATGAGGGTGCGGACACAGAGAGAGAGAGAGAGAGAGACACAGCGAGAGAGATCAGATCAGGACACGAGGTGTGTTAGAGACGTGTGTTGGAGGCAGTACGGGGAAGGTTCACTCGGATGATTCCCCGGTACGGGAGGGGATTGTCTGAGGAAGCAAAGGGTAAACAGGTTGTGACTCGACTCGCTGGAAGAACGAGGGGGCGATCTCACTGAGAACCTGCAGGATTTTCAAGGGGCTCGAGGGGGT
>NW_027594652.1:0-14712 GCF_964213995.1 Mustelus asterias | reverse complement strand
ATTTTCACCGTGCGCTGACAGGAGGCAGCTGGAGCACCTGGGTGCCGTGTCTCGCGGGCGAGGGGGACTGTGTGGAAAAAAGGACCGTCCCCTCCCCACCCCCCCTCCCCTCCTACCTCCCCTCCCCTCCCCACCCCCCCCCCTCCCCTGTCCTCCCCAATCTTCCCCCCACAGCCTCCCCTGCAGGCCGTACCCCGTCGCTATGTATTAACACATCCCTCCCGAGTTAAAACCTCCGGGTGGGAAGGTCAAGCACGCGGATCGTCCTTGCCACCACTTCCAACCCTCCTGTCCCCACCTCAAATCCTGCGCCCACCCCCCCCCCCCAGCGCCCCCCCCTCCCCGCCTAGCCCCATGTGCCAACGTGAAAGGGGAAAATTTAACTCCAAGTTTAAGCTGAAGTTTTATTTATTAGCCACAAGGAGGCTTACATTAACACGGCATTGAAGTTACTGTGAAAATCCCCCGAGTCGCCATACTCCTGTTCGGGTTACACTGAGGGAGAATTTAGCACGGCCAATCCACCCTAACCAGCACGTCTTTCGGACTGTGGGAGGAAACCGGAGCACCCGGAGGAACCCACGCAGACACAGGGAGAACGTGCAGACTCCGCACAGACCCAAGCCGGGAATCAAACCCAAACCGTGGAGTCACTTCATCCTCACAGCCAGCTTCAGGCTGTTTGAAAGCTCACCGCTGTAGGGACAAGGGAGGGTGGGGGAAAGTGACATACGCACGCACGCACGCACACATACACACACACAGGACAGAGGCCTCCGAGCTGCCTCTCCATCCCCTGCCCCCGCTTCTCCTAATGCGGACAGAATTCGGAACACCTCTCAACAGCATAGATCAACTAGATAGTCTTTTCCCAAAGGTAGGGGAGTCTAGAGGGCATAGGTTTAAGGTGAGAGGGGAGAGATACAAAAGGGTCCAGAGGGGCAATTTTTTCACACAGAGGGTGATGAGTGTCTGGAACGAGCTGCCAGAGGCAGTAGTAGAGGCGGGTTTTGTCTTTTAAAAAGCATTTAGACAGTTACATGGGTAAGATGGGTATAGAGGGATATGGGCCAAACACGGGTAATTGGGACTAGCTTAGGGAGTTAAAAAACTGGGCAGTATGGACAAGCTGGGCCCCAAATCACGGGGGCCTCTTCCTGTTCCCAAGTTACAGCTCTGTGGGTTAGCACTGCTGTCTCACAGCGTCAGGGACCCGGGTTCGATTCCCGGCTCGGGTCACTGTCTGTGTGGAGTTTGCACATTCTCCCCGTGTCTGCGTGGGTTTCCTCCGGGTGCTCCGGTTTCCCCCACAGTTCAAAGATGTGCAGGTTAGGTGGATTGGCCGTGCTAAATTGCCCCTTAGTGTCAGGGGGACTGGCTGGGGTAAATGCATGGGGTTACGGGGATAGGGCCTGGGTGGGATTGTGGTCGGTGCAGGCTCGATGGGCCGAATGGCCTCTTTCTGCACTTTGGGATTCTATGATTTTGGGAGAAGGGGAAATGGCTTAGAAAACGCACTGAGTCATTTAAGAAATGCAATGTCGCCTCCGTGTGGCTGGAGATACAACTGCAGCAGCAGCCACACACACACAGAGACACACACACACAGACACGCACACAGAACACACAGAACACACACGCACACAGAACACACAGAACACACACGCACACAGACAGATACAGACACACACACACAGACAGGATAGAATATACACGGACAGATACACAGACACACACACACACTCACAGATGAGCAAATAAATCAGTTGGTCACAAAATGGCCACGACGTGCACACCCGCCCCCCCCCGCGTGTCTCTGGCTCTCCTGAATCCACACAGCTTCAGCCCTGCGCGTCCCTCTCACACTCCCGCCCCTCCCGCAAACAGACCCGCCGCCCGAGCCTGCCCATCGCACCCCGTGGGAATGTGCTTTGCGGCTAATATCCGCCCACCCTCCCCGCTTCCCTTTCCTCACCCTCCCCCTGTTCCTCCCTTCCTCCGGTGCTCTGCGATTGCCACTCCCTCCTCTCCGGATGGGAATGGAGCTGGGAATTCCCAAAGCAGCTCCCCCACTCTCCCCAGCCCCCGAGCGGAGGTTAATCGCTCGGGGGAGGGCGTCCTCGGTCCGGGGGCCCATTCCCTGAGCGACTCCCTTCAATGTCCAACACTTTAAGAAGCTTCCCCGGGGACAAGACTCTCCCCCGGAACACCCACCCCTCCCACACACACACACACACACACACACAGGAGTCTTCACACAGCTGTGCGAGGGTGGGGGAGAACAGGGAGAGAAGGGGAAGGGGGGGTGTGACGGGGTGTCAAAATGGAGGGCTCTTTCGAAGAGCTAGCACCAACACGATGGGTGGAGTGCCCCCCCCCCCCTCCTGCCAAGCCGGTGCTGGAGGGTTCTGGGGAGTGGGTCACACCCACACAGGCAAATAAATAAGAAGCATTCCCCTCCCCACCAAAGGGGTGGGGGAAGGGTGGGAGGGAGGGGGCTATAGA
This sequence comes from Mustelus asterias, assembly GCF_964213995.1. NCBI lineage: Eukaryota > Metazoa > Chordata > Chondrichthyes > Carcharhiniformes > Triakidae > Mustelus > Mustelus asterias. The sequence goes on along the minus strand of NW_027594652.1, from coordinate 12,207 downwards.
CTCAAGCAACTCCTTAAGTTCCGCCGCTGAGATCCCCCGCAGGGTTCCCCCAGCATTCCCAATCCCACAGGAACACAGACGGCTGCCTCCCCCCCCCACCCCCACCTCCCGTCCACCCATTCCTTGCCTCTGGGGCCAATTTATAATCCCCCCCCCCCAAAGCCCCTTCCTCCCTCCCCGCTCTCAGCAGCTGCGCCTGTACAGGGGAAGGTCAGAATCCGTTGCTGGGTCTATCTATACGGTTACCCCGCCCCCTGCTTCCCCCTCCCTCCCTCCTTTAACAGACTCGGCTGGGGGTGGGGGGGGAAAGGGGGAATCCGGCTCCAAGTGTCCATCCCCCCCCCCATCCCTGCCCCCTCCATTCCCCCCCCCCCACCCACCCCACGAGCTGACAGACTCCCTCATCCCCGACTGACTAGCACCCTGGGGACAGAAAGAGAGGGGGGTGGTGGGGGAACCCAGGGGTAGGTGTACAATAATGGCTGGGGTGGGGGGGGGGAACTTCTTAAACGAAATGTTCCTGACCCCTCACTCCACAACCCCTCTCCCCCTCGCAGAGGGTGGTTTTGGGAAGAATCCTAACCACCATTTCCATCCCCCCCCCTCGCTTCCTGAGGCAGGGTCTCTCACACAGGAAGCCAGTCGGGCTAACGGATGACGGAGGGGGGAGGGAGGGGGGGGGCATTGTTTGGGGTGGACTCGCGCGCTGTCTGTACAGAAAAACGAATCAGGGGCGCGAGTCAGATGAGGGGTGTGCGAAGGGTGGTAGACCGGGAGAGAGAATCTGAGGGTGCACTGCCCTCTTCCGACCACTAGGTGGCTCTATAAACACAGGCGCCAGCGGCACCTAGTGGTGGCGCCTCAGTACTACAATATTCACTTTTTTGAACAGCAAACACAGAGGGGGGGACGGGGGGCGGGGCAGGGGACGACCTCAAAAAGATCAGGACCAAAGCCCCCCGACATTTCAAATTACCCCCCCACCCCGCAACAACAACACCCCATTCTCTCCCACCACCTCCCCTCCCCCCACCCGCAAAATGGCCACCGCTCGATGACTGTGGGCTCGGGAAAGAGGGGGTATGCTTCGGGTGGGGCGGGGGCAGGACTAAAAAAAATTCCCCTCACCGACCCTCGGGGAGGGGTGGGGGGGGCAGTTGGCGTCATGGCCACCGACAACTAGTCAGCCATTTTCCCAGCGCCCAATCTGTACCCGCGGAAGGGGGGGTGGGGAGGGGAGCGCTGGGGAAGACCTCACACTCGCGAGCGCTCACGCACACATTTTCCGAGGCCTCACGAGTCAGACGGGGGTTGAGCAAAGGGGGGAGGTGGGTGGGTGGGGGAGAATCTGAGGGCGTAACGCCCTCTCCCGACCACTAGGTGGCTCTACAAACACGCGCGCGCCAGCGACACCTAGTGGCGAGCTGGAGGAATCGGTCCCGTCATCCTGACGACAAAGTTAGCAACAGACACAAAGTACAATAATATTGGGGAGGTGGAGGGTGGGGAGGGAGGGGAGGGAGGGAGGGGTTGGGGGGAAATGGGCTCCCCAAAGCGACGGGTTAAGTAACTAGGCACCATACAGGCACTGCATGCGACAGGGTGGGGCGGCTCCTCACTTCTGCGTGCTGACGGATTGCGAGAGAGGCCTGGGCGGGATCATGTCCAGCAGGTACTCGCGCTGACGGTCTGCCAGGGTCGACCCCTTCTGACCTCCGACCCCAGCATTCATATAAGACATGTTGACCCCTGCAAAAGGGAAAAGAATTAAGGTCTGAGCACCAAAGTCAGGGAGGGGAGGGAGCGCGTGGGAAGGGAGGGTTGGCGCCCCAGGCAGGGGGGAGGGGGGGGGGGAATCCTGCGCCCACTGTGCTGGCCTCCAGCGTACCCACATTTTCTCCCTAAGGTGCCCGCACCCTCCCCACCCCCCCATCCCTGAGCACTATTGGCTCTGTAACCTGGATATGGTTCCCCAGCACGACCTGTCACCCTCTTGGCCAGTGCAGGCTGGGCAAACCCTGGCTGGCATTGCCCAGAGGGTGGAGTAGGTGGTTTAGACTCTCAACAGGAAGGCGAGAGGGGGCGGCGGTGGGGGGGAAGCCTTGCGTCATGCCAGCTCAGGCCAGCGTGGAGCCAGCGAGGTGAAGGAGGAACCCTTCAGGTCGACTCTCCCAATTGCCAAGGCCCATCTTCACCCTGTTACCGGGGGGAGGGAGGCCACCCGGGGAGTGGCCAGATCCCCGCTGCCCAGGGGAGAGGGACGGGCGGGCGGGGTGGGATTCTACCTGAGCAGATGTGCCTCCCGCTCACTCTTCTGCGCCTCTCAGAGACCTTGGCGTCCGATCGAGGTGTACAGAACTCTGAGGGATGGACGTTCTGTCCTTAGTAGGGGGGGGGGGTCACTAACCGGGGCGGAGGGGTGGGGCTGAACGTAGATTTACGGTAAGGGGAGATTTAGGGGGAGGACTTGAGGAGTAACGTTTTCACCCAGAGGGTGCGGGGAGTCTGGAATTCGCTGCCTGAGGGGGTGGCCGAGGCGAGAATCTCACAACAATTGAGAAGTGTTTGGATGACACTTGAAAGGCCGCAGCGATACAAGGCTGCGGAGCGAGTGCTGGAAGATGGGATTAAGAGAGATAGGGGCTTGAGGGCCGACGCAGACGCCATGGACTGCCAGAGTCGGCCCCTTCTGACCTCAGTGTTCATTATAAAGACACAATGACCCCAACAAAGGGGTCCTTTGCACTCCGACTGAATCAGGCCTCAGCATACTGGAGTCACCGCATCGCTCGCTGGTGCGCAGGCTCGAACGGCCCACTCCTGTTCCGATGGGAAGAGGGAGCGGGTGCATACGTCGCCCTTTGGCTGCGGGAGACAGTGAGCAACTCCTCTGCTCTTGTGGTAGGGGGAGTTCGCCGATGCAAAATCTACTGGGGGTGCTGTCGCGGAGGGGAGGGGGGCAAGAGGCGGAGCCTTGGGGGTTGTGGGGGTGGGGTTAAGGGTGGGAGGGTGAGGCTGGGAGGGCTGTATTGAGATGATAGTGTGTATCTTGCACTCTCGAATGCTCCCTGCCTGTGAGGTGTGGCTAACCCGGCGAACGTATGCGTCTATCGGACACGGATGTGGGGTAAATCTCAACACAGTTTGAGCTGCGCTTTCTGCCCCTCACGGAGGGACGATTCCGCTGACACCACAAAGGAATCTTTACAGGACTTGCCCACCTGGCGCTGTCAGTGAAACCTCGTAGAATAAGCCGTGACGCTAATAAGAACACCAAGCTCATTCTCAACAAGGCGCCCGGTCAGAGCGAGGGGCAGCAGGGCAGTAATTCCCCAATCCTAATCCAGATGGTGCCGAGGTAATAACGTGACAATGTACGGCCTGGGAGCCTGGCACTTACCAGCGACCATGAGGAATAGGCAGCACTGGAATTTGTACAGCACCCTCCTCAGTTCCCCAGTGTATTGTACAACCAATTTACCCAATGATGCTTTCCAGGTTCGGGCAATCTGTACCCTAGGTTATGGTTTTACCTAAATAACATATTCAGTAACCAGTTCACATTTAGCTGGGCATTGAGGGAACAAAAGGGACTTCACAAACCCATCAATAATTTCCCCAAATCCTCCCACTATGCTATCCCAAATCAAACACTCCCAGGATAGGTACAGCACAGGGTTAGATACAGAGTAAAGCTCCCTCTACACTGTCCCCCATCAAAAACTCCCAGGACAGGAACAGCACGGCGTTAGATACAGAGTAAAGCTCCCTCTACACTGTCCCCCATCAAACTCTCCCGGGACAGGTACAGCACGGGGTCAGATACAGAGTAAAGCTCCCTCTACACTGTCCCCCATCAAACACTCCCAGGACAGGTACAGCACGGGGTTAGATGCAGAGTAAAGCTCCCTCTACACTATGCCCATTAAACATTCCCAGGACAGGTACAGCACGGGGTTAGATACAGAGTAAAGCTCCCTCTACACTGTCCCCCATCAAACACACTCTGGGCAGTTACAGCATGGTGTTAGATAGAGAGTAAAGCTCTCTCTACACTGTCCCCCATCAAACACTCGCAGGACAGGGAAAGCACAGCGTTAGATACAGAGTAAAGCTCCCTCTACACTGTCCCCCATCAAACACTCCCAGGACAGGGAAAGCACAGGGTTAGATACAGAGTAAAGCTCCCTCTACACTGTCCCCCATCAAACACTCCCAGGACAGGTACAGCATGGGGGTAGATACAGAGTAAAGCTCCCTCTACACTGTCCCCCATCAAACACTCCCAGGACAGGTACAGCACAGGGTTAGATACAGAGCAAAGCTCCCTCTGCACTGTCCCCCATCAAACACTCCCAGGACAGGTACAGCACAGGGTTAGATACAGAGTAAAGCTCCCTCTACACTGTCCCCCAGGACAGGTACAGCACAGGGTCAGATACAGAGTAAAGCTCCCTCTACACTGTCCCCCAGGACAGGGACAGCACGGGGTCAGATACAGAGTAAAGCTCCCTCTACACTGTCCCCCATCAAACACTCCCAGGACAGGTACAGCACGGGGTTAGATGCAGAGTAAAGCTCCCTCTACACTATGCCCATTAAACATTCCCAGGACAGGTACAGCACGGGGTTAGATACAGAGTAAAGCTCCCTCTACACTGTCCCCCATCAAACACACTCTGGGCAGTTACAGCATGGTGTTAGATAGAGAGTAAAGCTCTCTCTACACTGTCCCCCATCAAACACTCGCAGGACAGGGAAAGCACAGCGTTAGATACAGAGTAAAGCTCCCTCTACACTGTCCCCCATCAAACACTCCCAGGACAGGGAAAGCACAGGGTTAGATACAGAGTAAAGCTCCCTCTACACTGTCCCCATCAAACACTCCCAGGACAGGTGCAGCACGGCGTTAGATACAGAGTAAAGCTCCCTCTACACTGTCCCCCATCAAACACTCCCAGGACAGGTACAGCACGGGGTTAGATGCAGAGTAAAGCTCCCTCGACACTGTCCCCATCAAACACTCCCAGGACAGGGACAGCACGGGGTCAGATACAGAGTAAAGCTCCCTCTACACTGTCCCCCAGGACAGGGACAGCACGGGGTCAGATACAGAGTAAAGCTCCCTCTACACTGTCCCCCAGGACAGGTACAGCACGGGGTCAGATACAGAGTAAAGCTCCCTCTACACTGTCCCCCAGGACAGGGACAGCACGGGGTCAGATACAGAGTAAAGCTCCCTCTACACTGTCCCCCATCAAACACTCCCAGGACAGGGAAAGCACAGGGTTAGATACAGAGTAAAGCTCCCTCTACACTGTCCCCATCAAACACTCCCAGGACAGGTACAGCATGGGGTTAGATACAGAGTAAAGCTCCCTCTACACTGTCCCCCATCAAACACTCCCAGGACAGGTACAGCACAGGGTTAGATACAGAGCAAAGCTCCCTCTGCACTGTCCCCCATCAAACACTCCCAGGACAGGTACAGCACAGGGTTAGATACAGAGTAAAGCTCCCTCTACACTGTCCCCCAGGACAGGTGCAGCACGGGGTTAGATACAGAGTAAAGCTCCCTCTACACTGTCCCCCATCAAACACTCCCAGGACAGGTACAGCATGGGGTCAGATACAGAGTAAAGCTCCCTCTACACTGTCCCCCAGGACAGGTACGGCACGGGGTCAGATACAGAGTAAAGCTCCCTGTACGCTGTCCCCATCAAACACTCCCAGGACAGGTACGGCACGGGGTCAGATACAGAGTAAAGCTCCCTCTACACTGTCCCCATCAAACACTCCCAGGACAGGTACGGCACGGGGTCAGATACAGAGTAAAGCTCCCTCGACACTGTCCCCATCAAACACTCCCAGGACAGGGACAGCACGGGGTCAGATACAGAGTAAAGCTCCCTCTACACTGTCCCCCAGGACAGGGACAGCACGGGGTTAGATACAGAGTAAAGCTCCCTCTACACTGTCCCCCAGGACAGGTACAGCACGGGGTCAGATACAGAGTAAAGCTCCCTCTACACTGTCCCCCAGGACAGGGACAGCACGGGGTCAGATACAGAGTAAAGCTCCCTCTACACTGTCCCCCAGGACAGGTACAGCACGGGGTTAGATACAGAGTAAAGCTTCCTCTATACTGTCCCCCATCAAACACTCCCAGGACAGGTACAGCACGGGGTTAGATACAGAGTAAAGCTTCCTCTATACTGTCCCCCATCAAACACTCCCAGGACAGGTACAGCACGGGGTTAGATACAGAGTAAAGCTTCCTCTATACTGTCCCCCATCAAACACTCCCAGGACAGGTACAGCACAGGGTTAGATACAGAGTAAAGCTCCCTCTACACTGTCCCCCAGGACAGGTACAGCACAGGGTTAGATACAGAGTAAAGCTCCCTCTGCACTACAGCAGGCGTTGAATGAAGTTCCCAAGACCTGATCTGATGTGAGAATGGACAGTGACGCAGCGTTCTGTGCGATGTCTGTGATGTCTGACAGTTTTCTGTCGAAGCTGGAGTTATTTCACAGGGCGGAAGGGGGGAGCTTTTCTAGAACACGGGGCTAAGTTGATAGCTGGTGAGCTCGGAGGCGGATCCTGGCCACAGTGAGATGCGCTCACGGGGAGAGCTTGGGTAACGTTTGCTCTGGCGACTGGACCTCCCTTTCCAATCATCGATCCGTCAGTTCATGCTCACATTGCCCCTGGATCCCAACCCTTCCCCCACGTAGAACAACCGCCAGCGACTGCCTTGGCGAGCGCAGTCAGAACCCTCAAACAGTGGCCGCGGAGGAATGGATTTACAGTGAAACGCGTACCCAGGGACCCCTGTCACAATCGACACGGCACACGGGCTGGGAGGGAGATCCAAAAATAGCAAGGGTGCAACGGTGTCCCTTAATGCATCGAGTGCTTTGGACGCAGAGGCCATTGTGTGACTACCACCAAGCAAAATGGCGCCTTTCTTACCCAGCATGCACCGCGGCCGAGAAAGTGCCCGATCTCGGAGATTAAAGACACGCAGGGAACCTCTCCCCCCTCGAGGATCGGGCAATTTCTCTGCCCCCCCCCCCCACCAGTGCTGGGTAAGACCCCCCCCACCCCACCGAATATATTCAAAGCTGGGCCAGACGTAGAGAGGGGTCCGGGCCGTACGCGTTTCACTGTCTCGAGAAGCGTCTGGAAGTCAAGTAAAGAAAGAGCGGGAGGAGGTTTGAGTGCCGCTGGTCGGAACGGAGGGTTTTGTGTCTACCTGAGCTGCTGAAGTACGGCCTTCGTCCTCGCATCGCCGCTCCGCTCCGCACTGCATGCTTACCTGGCATGCCGAGTAGGCCGCTGGCCACATGCAGCTGGGGGCCCTGGGCAAAGTTGGAGAGCACGCTACGGGCGGAGGTGTGCAGGCCTCGCTGGAGTGACGACTGGGACTGAGGCGGTTGCTGCAGGAAGACAAAACACATCGTTAGCTCAACAAGGTGACGGAGCACAGTGTAGAGGGAGCTTTACTCTGTATCTAACCCCGTGCTGTACCTGTCCTGGGAGTGTTTGATGGGGGACAGTGTAGAGGGAGCTTTACTCTGTATCTAACCCCGTGCTGTGCCTGTCCTGGGAGTGTTTGATGGGGGACAGTGTAGAAGGAGCTTTACTCTGTATCTAACCCCGTGCTGTGCCTGTCCTGGGAGTGTTTGATGGGGGACAGTGTAGAAGGAGCTTTACTCTGTATCTAACCCCGCGCTGTACCTGTCCTGGGAGTGTTTGATGGGGACAGTGTAGAGGGAGCTTTACTCTGTATCTAACCCCGTGCTGTACCTGTCCTGGGAGTGTTTGATGGGGACAGTGTGGAGGGAGCTTTACTCTGTATCTAACCCCGTGCTGTACCTGTCCTGGGAGTGTTTGATGGGGACAGTGCAGAGGGAGCTTTACTCTGTATCTATGGGTTGGTGATTTCATTAACAGCCTGATTCTTTGCACTCTACCTTGTCTGTTTGAGAGCAAGCTGGAGGTTCTTTTTGATCAGTTTGGGTCCCATAAGGGTCTGGGATTGGAAGAATGACCTCCCAACATGTCCAATGATATGCAGGTTAGGTGGATTGGTCATGCTAAATTGTCCCTTAGTTTCCAAAGATGTGCAGGTTAGGGGGATTGGTCATGCTAAATTGTCCCTTAGTTTCCAAAGATGTGCAGGTTAGGGGGATTGGCCATGCTAAATTGCCCCTTAGTGTCCAAAGATGTGCAGTTAGGGGGATTGGCCATGCTAAATTGTCCCTTAGTGTCCAAAGATGTGCGGGTTAGGGGGATTGGCCGTGCTAAATTGCCCCTTAGTTTCCAAAGATGTGCGGGTTAGGGGGATTGGCCATGCTAAATTGACTCTAGCGTTAGGGGGATTAACAAGGTAAATGAGGGTTATGGGGGTAGGGCCTGGGTGGGATTGTGGTCAGTGCAGACTTGATGGGCCAAATGGCCTTCTTCTGTACTGTAGGGATTCTATGACTCTATGATCTTTGGACACTAAGGGGCAATTTAGCACGGCCAGTCCACCTAACCTGCACATCTTTGAACATGTTGGGAGGTCATTCTTCCAGTGGATCAAGCACACCGACTCACTGAGTTCCTTCTGGCTGAGCGAGAGGTGGGCGTGCTACAATATTGATCAGGGAGGTACGGTGCGGTAATATCTCGGTCAGAGTGGATCTCCCGGGCAGGATTCAGTCACAAGTGGTCGGAGAGGATGTTTCTCCCGGGCTGTCTGTCCCAGGGAGGGAGCTGCGATTTAATTCTGTCCTTCCACCCGCCTAAGGAGGTCAGATGATTTCTGGGAAGTGTCCGTTCCATACCCATGTTGCATTATTCTATCCGACGCTTCCCAGGTCGGAATGTGCAACGCTCCAGCCAGGAGGTTGTGGGAAGGTGGGGGAAATGGGACTTCCCCAGTCTCCAGAGGAGCCAAACCAGGGTTGGGGGGGGGGGGGGTGTCTCTGCCTGCTGGTAGGGGAGGGGGGCTGTTCCCCCACCTCGCACCAGTGAGTGGGGCACTCACCTGTCGGAGAGGGTGATGCCTAATCACGGGTTCAGGTTTGTTCATCGGCACCCCGGCGGCAGACGTAGGGGGCGCCGAGACTGTTGCCGCTTGCTGCTGTATCCGCTGCTCGATTTCCTGCGGGAGACAGAGAGAGAGGGGCCCGGTTAGCAGCACAAAGGGCCACTCCATGAGTCAACAGCCACATCCACAGCCCAGCACCTCGCAACACCCAGGCTCGTAACGGACACAATCTAACGCAAGAACATAAGAACTAGGAGCAGGAATCGGCCATCTGGACCCTCCAGCCTGCTCCGCCATTCAATAAGATCATGGCTGATCTTTTCGTGGACTCAGCTCCACTTACCCGCCCGATCACCATAACCCTTAATTCCTTTACTGTTCAAAAATCTATCTATCCTTGCCTTAAAAACATTCAATGAGGTAGCCTCAACTGGGCAGGGAATTCCACAGATTCACAACCCTTTGTGTGAAGAAGTTCTTCCTCAACTCAGTCCTAAATCTGCTCCCCCTTATTTTGAGGCCATGCCCCCTAGTTCTAGTTTCACCCACCAGTGGAAACAACTTCCCTGCTTCTATCTTATATATTCCCTTCATAATCTTATATGTTTCTATAAGATCTCCCCTCATTCTTCTGAATTCCAATGAGTATAGCCCCAGTCTACTCAGTCTCTCCTCATAAGCTAACCCTCTCAACTCTAGAATCAACCTAATCAATCTCCTCTGCACCCCCTCCAGTGCCGGTATATCCTGTCTCAAGTAAGGAGATCAAAACTGTACACAGTTCTCCAGGTGTGGCCTCACCAGCACCTTATACAGCTGCAACATAACCTCGCTGTTTTTAAACTCCATCCCTCTAGCAACAAAGGACAAAATTCCATTTGCCTTCTTAATTACCTGCTGCACCTGCGAACCAACTCCTTGAGATTCCTGCACAAGGACACCCAGGTCCCTCTGCACAGCAGCATGCTGCAATTTTTTACCATTTAAATAAAAGTCCATTTTGCTGTTATTCCGACCAAAATGGATGACCTCACATTTACCAACATTGTACTCCATCTGCCAGGCCCTCGCCAACTCACTTAGACTATCTATATCCCTTTGCAGATTTTCAGCGTCCTCTGCACACTTTGCTCTTCCACCCATCTTAGTGTCATCTGTGAATTTTGATACATGACACTTGGTCCCCAACTCCAAATCATTTATGTAAATTGTAAACAATTGCGGTCCCAACACTGATCCCTGAGGCACACCAGTAACCACTGATCGCCAACCAGAAAAACACCCATTTACCCCCACTCTTTGCTTTCTGTTCGTTAACCAATCCTCTATCCATGCTAATACATTACCTGTAACACCGTGCACCTTTATCTTATGTAGCAGTCTTTGGTGCGGCACCGTGTCAAATGCCTTCTGGAAATCCACTTACACCACATCCACAGGTTCCCCATTGTCCACTGCGCATGTAATGTTCTCAAAGAATTCTATCAAATTAGTCAAACATGACCTTCCCTTCATGAACCCATGCTGCGTCTTACCAATGGGACAATTTATATCCAGATGTCTCGCTATTTCTTCCTTGATGATAAATTCAAGCATTTTCCCTACTACAGAAGTTAACCCAAGCGGCCTATAGTTACCTGCCTTTTGTCTACCTCCTTTTTTAAACGGTGGCGTCACATTTGCTGTTTTCCAATCTGCGGGAACCACCCCAGAGTCCAGCGAATTTTGGTAAATTACCACTAGTGCATTTGCTATTTCTCCCGCCTTCTCTTTTAGTACCCTGGGATGCATTCCATCAGGACCAGGAGACTTGTCTCCCTTTAGCCCCATTAACTTACCCAACACTACCTCTTTCGTGATAATGATAGTTTCTAGGTTCTCACCTGCCATAGCCTTCCTGTTATCAATTTTTGGCTTGTGATTTGTGTCTTCCACTGTGAAGACCGACACAAAATACCTGTTCAATGCCTCAGCCATTTTCTCATTACATCCCCCTTCTTGTCCTCTAAAGAACCAATGTTTATTTTTGCCACTCTCTTTCATTTTATATATTTGTAGAAACTTTTGCTATCTAGATAGAACAGTACAGCACAGAACAGGCCCTTTGGCCCACGATGTTGTGCTGAGCTTTATCTGAAACCAAGATCAAGCTATCCCACTCCCTATCATCCTGGTGTGCTCCAGGTGCCTATCCAATAACCGCTTAAATGTTCCTAAAAAGTGTCTGACTCCACTATCACTGCAGGCAGTCCATTCCACACCCCAACCACTCTCTGCGTAAAGAACCTACCTCTGATATCCTTCCTGTATCTCCCACCACGAACCCTATAGTTATGCCCCCTTGTAATAGCTCCATCCACCCGAGGAAATAGTCTTTGAACATTCACTCTATCTATCCCCTTCATCATTTTATAAACCTCTATTAAGTCTCCCCTCAGCCTCCTCCCCTCCAGAGAGAACAGCCCTAGCTCCCTCAACCTTTCCTCATAAGACCTACCCTCCAAACCAGGCAGCATCCTGGTAAATCTCCTCTGCACTCTTTCCAGCGCTTCCACATCCTTCTTATAGTGAGGTGACCAGAACTGCACACAATATTCCAAATGTGGTCTCACCAAGGTCCTGTACAGTTGCAGCATAACCCCACGGCTCTTAAACTCCAACCCCTTGTTAATAAAAGCTAACACACGATAGGCCTTCTTCACAGCTCTATCCACTTGAGTGGCAACCTTTAGAGATCTGTGGATATGGACCCCAAGATCTCTCTGTTCCTCCACAGTCTTCAGAACCCTACCTTTGACCCTGTAATCCACATTTAAATTAGTCCTACCAAAATGAATCACCTCACATTTATCAGGGTTAAACTCCATTTGCCATTTTTCAGCCCAGCTTTGCATCCTATCTATGTCTCTTTGCAGCCTACAACAGCCCTCCACCTCATCCACTACTCCACCCATCTTGGTGTCATCAGCAAATTTACTGATCCACCCTTCAGTTTTTACATCTGTTTTTATATTCTGAGCGAGTTTACTCTCAAAATCCATCTTACTTTTCTTTATAGCTTTTTTCGTGGCTTTCTGCTGACCTTTAAAGATTTCCCAATCCTCTCGGTTCCCACTAATCTTTGCCACTTCGTGTGCATTTTCTTTCAATTTGATACCTTCCT
>NW_027594651.1:0-14716 GCF_964213995.1 Mustelus asterias | reverse complement strand
CCCCCCCCCCCCTCCCTCACTCTCTCTCACTCTCACTCTCTCTCACTCACTCCCTCACTCTCTCTCACTCTCTCTCTCCCTCACTCTCTCTCTCTCTCTCCCTCACTCTCTCTCACTCTCTCTCTCCCTCACTCTCTCTCACTCACTCCCTCACTCTCTCACTCTCTCTCTCCCTCACTCTCTCTCACTCACTCCCTCACTCTCTCTCACTCACTCTCTCCCTCACTCTCTCTCACTCACTCCCTCACTCTCTCTCACTCTCTCTCTCCCTCACTCTCTCACTCTCTCTCTCCCTCTCTCCCTCTCTCACTCTCTCTCTCCCTCTCTCCCTCACTCTCTCTCTCCCTCACTCTCTCTCTCTCTGTGTTACAGATTGAAGAGTTCACTCACTACATCCAGAGTGTTTGGGACGAGGTTTCCCCCGACTCCAAGAAGGCTGAATCTCACTTCCTGAAATAAGTGAAATCCGGGCGTCGCCCCCGAGGAATATTTAACCCCCCGCCCCTCCCTGCGGTCCCCCCGACCCCCAGAGACCCCATCCCTCTCTTTCCCCCAGCGAACACCCCTCCCCCTCACCCCCCAGTGACCCCCTCTCCCTCCCCCTCTCTCCCCCGGCCCCCAGCGACCCCCTCTCCCTCCCCCTCTCACCCCCGGCCCTCAGCGACCCCCTCCACCTCTGTCCCACCCCCTCCTCCCCCTCTGTCCCTCCCCCTCCTCTCCCCTCTGTCCCTCCCCCTCCTCTCCCTCTGTCCCTCCCCTCCTCCCCCCTCTGTCCCTCCCCTCCTCTCCCTCTGTCCCTCCCCCTCCTCCCCCTCTATCCCTCCCCCTCCTCTCACTCTGATCCAGCCCCTCCTCCTCATCTCTCCCACCCCTTCTTCCCCCTCTGTCCCATCCCCTCTGTCCCCCCCCCCTCCTCCCCTCTGTGTCCCACCCCCTCCCCCCTCTGTCCCTCTCTCTCCTCCCCCTGTCCCTCCCTCCCCCCCCCTCAGTCCCTCCGAGTGAAGATTGAAGTATTTATGAAACTCTTTCCTCCGCCTTGTCTCAGTGTTTTTGCTTCAATCGTTTCCCCTCCCCCGTGTCCGGACTGAGCCCGAAGGGGAGGGCGGCCGAGGGTCCGAGGGCGGAGGGGGAGGGCAAGCGGGGAGGGGAGGGGGTCCCCAGGGTGGAGGGTGCGTGGGGAGGGCGATCCCCAGGGTGGAGGGGGAAGGGGGAGGTTGTGCAGGGGTCTGAGGGGGGGGGGGGTGATTGGGGGGGGGAGGGTGAGGAGGAGGAGGGTGAGGAGGGGGAGGGTGAGGAGGGGGAGGGTGAGGACGGGGAGGGTGAGGAGGGGGAAGGGGGTGAGCGAGGTCTCCAGGTTTGTCCCTCAGTCGCGTTTCTGATCCCTCCCCTCCCCACGCACTCCGCTCCCCTCCCTACGCCCTCTGCTCTTCCCTCCCACACTCTGCTCCCCCTCCACACTCCGCTCTCCCTCCCCACGCACTCCACTCCCCTCCCCACGCACTCCACTCCCCTCCCCACGCACTCCACTCCCCCCACGCACTCCACTCCCCTCCCCTCCCCACGCACTCTGCTCTTCCCCCCCACGCACTCCACTCCCCTCCCCACGCACTCTGCTCTTCCCTCCCACACTCTGCTCCCCCTCCCCACGCACTCTGCTCTTCCCTCCCACACTCTGCTCTTCCCTCCCACACTCTGCTCCCCCTCCACACTCCCCTCCCCTCCCCACGCACTCCGCTCCCCTCCCCACGCACTCCACTCCCCTCCCCACGCACTCTGCTCTTCCCTCCCACACTCTGCTCCCCCTCCACACTCCGCTCCCCTCCCCACGCTCCCTGCTCTTCCCTCCCACACTCCGCTCCCCCTCCACTCCCCTCCCCACGCACTCTGCTCTTCCCTCCCACACTCTGCTCCCCCTCCCCATGCACTCTGCTCTTCCCTCCCACACTCCGCTCCCCCTCCCCACGCTCCCTGCTCTTCCCTCCCACACTCCGCTCCCCCTCCACTCCCCTCCCCACGCACTCTGCTCTTCCCTCCCACACTCTGCTCCCCTCCACACTCCGCTCCCCTCCCCATGCACCCTGCTCTTCCCTCCCACACTCTGCTCCCCCTCCCCACGCACTCCGCTCCCCTCCCCACGCACTCCACTCCCCTCCCCACGCACTCTGCTCTTCCCTCCCACACTCTGCTCCCCCTCCCCACGCACTCTGCTCTTCCCTCCCACACTCCGCTCCCCCTCCCCACGCTCCCTGCTCTTCCCTCCCACACTCCGCTCCCCCTCCCCACGCTCCCTGCTCTTCCCTCCCACACTCTGCTCCCCTCCACACTCCGCTCCCCTCCCCACGCACACTGCTCTTCCCTCCCACACTCCGCTCCCCCTCCACTCCCCTCCCCACGCACACTGCTCTTCCCTCCCACACTCCGCTCCCCCTCCACTCCCCTCCCCACGCACTCTGCTCTTTCCTCCCACACTCTGCTCCCCCTCCCCACGCACTCTGCTCTTCCCTCCCACACTCCGCTCCCCCTCCCCACGCTCCCTGCTCTTCCCTCCCACACTCTGCTCCCCTCCACACTCCACTCCCCTCCCCACGCACCCTGCTCTTCCCTCCCACACTCCGCTCCCCCTCCACTCCCCTCCCCATGCACTCTGCTCTTCCCTCCCACACTCTGCTCCCCCTCCCCACGCACTCTGCTCTTCCCTCCCACACTCCGCTCCCCCTCCCCACGCTCCCTGCTCTTCCCTCCCACACTCTGCTCCCCTGCACACTCCGCTCTCCTCCCCACGCTCCCTGCTCTTCCCTCCCACACTCCGCTCCCCTCCCCACGCACCCTGCTCTTCCCTCCCACACTCCGCTCCCCCTCCACTCCCCTCCCCACGCACCCTGCTCTTCCCTCCCACACTCCGCTCCCCCTCCACTCCCCTCCCTACGCACTCTGCTCTTCCCTCCCACACTCTGCTCCCCCTGCACACTCCGCTCCCCCCCACAGAGTCTATTTAAACAGCGCACTGCGGAAAACAGTCTACAGAGTCTATTTAAACAGCGCACTGCGGAAAACAGTCTACAGAGTCTATTTAAACAGCGCACTGCGGAAAACAGTCTACAGAGTCTATTTAAACAGCGCACTGCGGAAAACAGTCTACAGAGTCTATTTAAACAGCGCACTGCGGAAAACAGTCTACAGAGTCTATTTAAACAGCGCACTGCGGAAAACAGTCTACAGAGTCTATTTAAACAGCGCACTGCGGAAAACAGTCTACAGAGTCTATTTAAACAGCGCACTGCGGAAAACAGTCTACAGAGTCTATTTAAACAGCGCACTGCAGTCCACAGAGTTTATTCACAGGGCACAGTGCATCCAACAGTCCACAGAGTCTATTTGAGGAGAGTGTTACTGTCTGTGCAGCCTTGGGAGAGGAGACGAATCTCAGGAAGTCCGGCTCTCGGTAAGAAGAAGGGAGTTAATATTTGGGCACAGACTGACGGGGGTCAGGTACGAATGATTGGGGAAACCCGCGTGACGTGTCCTTCTCTCCCCCTCAGGGTGCGGCAGCTGGAGGGTCAGTCGGAGCAGGGTTGGGAGCCGGGTTCAAAGGCACAGAGCTTTCAGCCGCGTCGCCTCCGGCCGCTGGACCGCCGTCCGCGATTCGCTCCTTATATTTCCGGTTAAAAAAACCAACCTGTGGAATTAAACAAACAGGGCGTCAGAGTGCGAGGGAGCTGGATTAACACCAGTACAGATACAGTCAGTAACACAGGGTGCTGGGGGAGAGGGGTTACTGAGTGACAGTGTGAGGGAGCTGGATTAACATCAGTACAGATACAGTCAGTAACACAGGGTGCTGGGGGGAGAGGGGTTACTGAGTGACAGTGTGAGGGAGCTGGGTTAACATCAGTACAGATACAGTCAGTAACACAGGGTGCTGGGGGGAGAGGGGTTACTGAGTGACAGTGTGAGGGAGCTGGATTAACATCAGTACAGATACAGTCAGTAACACAGGGTGCTGGGGGAGAGGGGTTACTGAGTGACAGTGTGAGGGAGCTGGATTAACATCAGTACAGATACAGTCAGTAACACAGGGTGCTGGGGGGAGAGGGGTTACTGAGTGACAGTGTGAGGGAGCTGGGTTAACATCAGTACAGATACAGTCAGTAACACAGGGTGCTGGGGGGAGAGGGGTTACTGAGTGACAGTGTGAGGGAGCTGGATTAACATCAGTCCAGATACAGTCAGTAACACAGGGTGCTGGGGGAGAGGGGTTACTGAGTGAGGGAGCTGGATTAACATCGGTAACAACCACACTTGGCACTTTGCACCTTCTAAGCACCTACCTTCCAGAGAATAATTCCAAGTAAAACCAATAAGATTAGCCCCCCGACTGCCCCTCCGGCAATAATCGGAAGCAAATTCACCTCCCGAATTATTTCCACATGCGTCGTCACCTGTAAAACACAGTAGCACCCGTCAGAAATATCAAACCCAATGTATTTCGCTCTCTCAGATGTCTAGTTCGACCACACTCGGAGCACCGTGTACAGTTCTGGTCCGGTTAGACCACACTCGGAGCACTGTGTACAGTTCTGGTCTGGTTAGACCACACTCGGAGCACTGTGTACAGTTCTGGTCCGGTTAGACCACACCCGGAGCACCGTGTACAGTTCTGGTCCGGTTAGATCACACTCGGAGCACCGTGTACAGTTCTGGTCCGGTTAGACCACACTCGGAGCACTGTGTACAGTTCTGGTCCGGTTAGTCCACACTCGGAGCACTGTGTACAGTTCTGTTCCGGTTAGACCACACTCGGAGCACCGTGTACAGTTCTGGTCCGGTTAGACCACACTCGGAGCACCGTGTACAGTTCTGGTCCGGTTAGACCACACTCGGAGCACCGTGTACAGTTCTGGTCCGGTTAGTCCACACTCGGAGCACCGTGTACAGTCCTGGTCCGGTTAGACCACACTCGGAGCACCGTGTACAGTTCTGGTCCGGTTAGACCACACTCGGAGCACCGTGTACAGTTCTGGTCCGGTTAGTCCACACTCGGAGCACCGTGTACAGTTCTGGTCCGGTTAGACCACACCCGGAGCACCGTGTACAGTTCTGGTCGGGTTAGACCACACTCGGAGCACTGTGTACAGTCCTGGTCGGGTTAGACCACACTCGGAGCACCGTGTACAGTTCTGGTCGGGTTAGACCACACTCGGAGCACCGTGTACAGTTCTGGTCCGGTTAGAGCACACTCGGAGCACTGTGTACAGTTCTGGTCCGGTTAGACCACACTCGGAGCACCGTGTACAGTTCTGGTCCGGTTAGACCACACTCGGAGCACCGTGTACAGTTCTGGTCCGGTTAGACCACACTCGGAGCACTGTGTACAGTCCTGGTCGGGTTAGACCACACTCGGAGCACCGTGTACAGTTCTGGTCGGGTTAGACCACACTCGGAGCACCGTGTACAGTTCTGGTCCGGTTAGACCACACTCGGAGCACTGTGTACAGTTCCGGTCCGGTTAGACCACACTTGGAGCACCGTGTACAGTTCTGGTCCGGTTAGACCACACTAGGAGCACCGTGTACAGTTCTGGTCTGGTTAGACCACACTCGGAGCACTGTGTACAGTTCTGGTCCGGTTAGACCACACTCGGGGCACTGTGTACAGTTCTGGTCCGGTTAGACCACACTCGGAGCACTGTGTACAGTTCTGGTCCGGTTAGACCACACTCGGAGCACCGTGTACAGTTCTGGTCCGGTTAGACCACACTCGGAGCACTGTGTACAGTTCTGGTCCGGTTAGTCCACACTCGGAGCACTGTGTACAGTTCTGGTCCGGTTAGACCACACTCGGAGCACCGTGTACAGTTCTGGTCCGGTTAGACCCCACTCGGAGCACCGTGTACAGTTCTGGTCCGGTTAGTCCACACTCGGAGCACTGTGTACAGTTCTGGTCCGGTTAGACCACACTCGGAGCACCGTGTACAGTTCTGGTCCGGTTAGACCACACCCGGAGCACTGTGTACAGTTCTGGTCCGGTTAGACCACACTCGGAGCACCGTGTACAGTTCTGGTCCGGTTAGACCACACTCGGAGCACCGTGTACAGTTCTGGTCCGGTTAGACCACACTCGGAGCACTGTGTACAGTTCTGGTCTGGTTAGACCACACTCGGAGCACCGTGTACAGTTCTGGTCCGGTTAGAGCACACTCGGAGCACTGTGTACAGTTCTGGTCCGGTTAGAGTACACTCGGAGCACTGTGTACAGTTCTGGTCCGGTTAGAGCACACTCGGAGCACTGTGTACAGTTCTGGTCCGGTTAGACCACACTCGGAGCACCGTGTACAGTTCTGGTCCGGTTAGAGCACACTCGGAGCACTGTGTACAGTTCTGGTCCGGTTAGACCACACTCGGAGCACCGTGTACAGTTCTGGTCCGGTTAGACCACACTCGGAGCACTGTGTACAGTTCTGGTCCGGTTAGACCACACTCGGAGCACCGTGTACAGTTCTGGTCCGGTTAGACCACACTCGGAGCACCGTGTACAGTTCTGGTCCGGTTAGACCACACTCGGAGCACTGTGTACAGTTCTGGTCCGGTTAGACCACACTCGGAGCACCGTGTACAGTTCTGGTCCGGTTAGTCCACACTCGGAGCACCGTGTACAGTTCTGGTCCGGTTAGACCTCACTCGGAGCACTGTGTATGGAGATAGAGAGGATTGTAGGAGCTGGAGGAGGTTACAAAGATAGGGAGGGGATGTAGGGTGATGGAAGGGGTAACAGAGATAGGGAGGGGGTGTAGGGGGCTGGAGGGGGTTACAGAGATAGGGAGGGGGTGTAAGGGACTGGAGGGGGTTACAGAGATAGGGAGGGGGTGTAGGGGGCTGGAGGGGGTTACAGAGATAGGGAGGGGGTGTAGGGGGTTGGAGGAGGTTACAGAGATAGGGAGGGGGTGTAGGGGGCTTGGAGGGGGTTACAGAGATAGGGAGGGGGTGTAGGGGGCTTGGAGGGGGTTACAGAGATAGGGAGGGGGTGTAGGGAGCTGGAGGAGGTTACATAGATAGGGAGGGGGTGTAGGGGGCTGGAGGAGGTTACAGAGATAGGGAGGGGGAGTAGGAGCTGGAGGAAGTTACAGAGATAGGGAGGGAGTGTAGGGGGCTGGAGGGGGTTACAGAGATAGGGAGGGGGTGTAAGGGACTGGAGGGGGTTACAGAGATAGGGAGGGGGTGTAGGGGGCTGGAGGGGGTTACAGAGATAGGGAGGTGGTGTAGGGGGTTGGAGGAGGTTACATAGATAGGGAGGGGGTGTAGGGGGCTGGAGGAGGTTACAGAGATAGGGAGGGGGTGTAGGGGGCTGGAGGAGGTTACAGAGATAGGGAGGGGGTGTAGGGGGCTGGAGGAGGTTACAGAGAGAGGGAGGGGGGTGTAGGGGGCTGGAGGAGGTTACATAGATAGGGAGGGGGTGTAGGGGGCTGGAGGAGGTTACAGAGATAGGGAGGGGGTGTAGGGAGCTGGAGGGGGTTACAGAGATAGGGAGGGGGTGTAGGGGACTGGAGGGGGTTACAGACATAGGGAGGGGGTGTAGGGGACTGGAGGGGGTTACAGAGATAGGGAGGGGGTGTAGGGGGCTGGAGGGGGTTACAGAGATAGGGAGGGGGTGTAGGGGGCTGGAGGGGGTTACAGAGATAGGGAGGGGGTGTAGGGGGCTGGAGGGGGTTACAGAGATAGGGAGGGGGTATAGGGGCTGGAGGGGGTTACAGAGATAGGGAGTGGGTGTAGGGGCTGGAGGAGGTTACAGAGATAGGGAGTGGGTGTAGGGGCTGGAGGAGGTTACAGAGATAGGGAGGGGATGTAGGAGCTGGAGGAAGTTACAGAGATAGGGAGGGCGTGTAGGGGCTGGAGGAGGTTACAGAGATAGGGAGGGGGTTAGGGGGCTGGAGGAGGTTACAGAGATAGGGAGGGGTGCAGGGGACTGGAGGGGTTACAGAGATAGGGAGGGCGTGTAGGGGGCTGGAGGGGGTTACAGAGAAAAGGAGGGGTTGGAGGAGGGGTTACAGAGATAGGGAGGGGGTGTTGGGGGCTGGAGGGGGTTACAGAGATAGGGAGGGGGTGTAGGGGGCTGGAGGGGGTTACAGAGATAGGGAGGGGGTGTAGGGGGCTGGAGGGGGTTACAGAGATAGGGAGGGGCTGGAGGAGGTTACAGAGATAGGGAGGGGTTGGAGGAGGCTGGAGGGGGTTACAGAGATAGGGAGGGGGTGTAGGGGGCTGGAGGGGGTTACAGAGGTAGGGAGGGAGTGTAGGGGGCTGGAGGGGGTTACAGAGATAGGGAGGGGTTGGAGGAGGGGTTACAGAGATGGGGAAGGATTGTTGCTTCAATGGGGTCTGTGAATCTGGGGTGAAGAGTTTCACGGGGTGTCGGCAAGGGGCAGCAGACGTTTGAACCCTTCTGTCTGTGGAGAGGAAACTGGGGGGGTCACCTACATTTAAGTAAAGGAACCGATCGTTCAACGTCCGCTCTACCCCGTGGATATATTTCTGTTCATCGAATGAGAGTCTCCCCACCGTCTGCAAGTCATGGGTGTTGCCTTCTGTCTGGAAGACAAGCACAATTAAAACCCTCACAACAGGATATCCTGTTCCCTCATCGCCCCATTCAAAGAACAAAGAAAATTCCAGCACAGGGACAGGCCCTTTGGCCCCTCCTGAACCGACCATGCTGTCCCCCGACTGAACTAAAACCCCCTACCCTTCCGGGGACCGTATCCCTCTATTCCCATCCTATTCATGGTTTTGTCCAGACGCCCCTTAAAACTCACGACCGTATCCGTTTCCACTCCCTCCCCCGAGTTCCAGACACCCACCACCCTCTGTGTAAAAAAACTCGCCTCGTACATCTCCTTTAAACCTTGCCCCTCGCGCCTTAAACCTGTGCCCCCCGAGGAACTGACTCTTCCACCCTGGGGGGAAAAAGCTTCTGACTATCCACTCTGTCCCTCATAATCTTGTCGACTTCTATCAGGTCTCCCCTCAACCTCCAGTGAGAACAAACCAAGTTTCTCCAACATCTCCTCACAGCTAATGCCCTCCAGACCAGGCAACATCCTGGTAAATCTTTTCTGTAACCCTCTCCAAAGCCTCCACATCCTTCTGGTAGTGAGGCGACCAGAATTGAACACTATATTCCCAGTGCGGCCTAACTAAGGTTCTATAAAGCTGCAACATGACTTGCCAATTTTTAAACTCAATGCCCCGGCCGATGAAGGCAAGCGTGCCGTATGCCTTCTTGACTACCTTCTCCACCTGCGTTGCCACTTTCAGTGACCTGTGTCCCTGTACACCCAGATCCCTCTGCCTATCCATACTCTTAAGGGTTCTGCCATTTACTGTATATTTCCCAATCTGTATTAGACCTTCCAAAATGCATTACCCCACATTTGTCCGGATTAAACTCCATCTGCCATCTCTCCGCCCAAGTCTCCAACTTAAGAACATAAGAACATAAGAAATAGGAGCAGGAGTAGGCCATCTAGCCCCTCGAGCCTGCCCCGCCATTCAATAAGATCATGGCTGATCTGACGTGGATCAGTACCACTTACCCGCCTGATCCCCATAACCCTTAATTCCCTTACCGATCAGGAATCCATCCATCCGCGCTTTAAACATATTCAGCGAGGTAGCCTCCACCACCTCAGTGGGCAGAGAATTCCAGAGATTCACCACCCTCTGGGAGAAGAAGTTCCTCCTCAACTCTGTCTTAAACCGACCCCCCTTTATTTTGAGGCTGTGTCCTCTAGTTTTAACTTCCTTACTAAGTGGAAAGAATCTCTCCGCCTCCACCCTATCCAGCCCCCGCATTATCTTATAAGTCTCCATAAGATCCCCCCTCATCCTTCTAAACTCCAACGAGTACAAACCCAATCTCCTCAGCCTCTCCTCATAATCCAAACCCCTCATCTCCGGTATCAACCTGGTGAACCTTCTCTGCACTCCCTCCAATGCCAATATATCCTTCCTCATATAAGGGGACCAATACTGCACACAGTATTCCAGCTGCGGCCTCACCAATGCCCTGTACAGGTGCATCAAGACATCCCTGCTTTTATATTCTATCCCCCTCGCGATATAGGCCAACATCCCATTTGCCTTCTTGATCACCTGTTGTACCTGCAGACTGGGCTTTTGCGTCTCATGCACAAGGACCCCCAGGTCCCTTTGCACGGTAGCATGTTTTAATTTGTTTCCATTGAGATAGTAATCCCATTTGTTATTATTTCCTCCAAAGTGTATAACCTCGCATTTCTCAACGTTATACTCCATTTGCCATATCCTCGCCCACTCACTCAGCCTGTCCAAATCTCTCTGCAGATCTTCTCCGTCCTCCACACGATTCACTTTTCTGATCTATATCCTGTTGTATCCTCTGATGGTCATCATCGCTATCCGCAAATCCACCAATCTTTGCGTCGTCCGCAAGCTTACTAATCAAACCAGTTACATTTTCCTCCCAATCATTGATATATATTACAAACAGCAAAGGTCCCAGCACTGATCCCTGAGGAACACCACTTGTCACAGCCCTCCATTCAGAAACACACCCTTCCACTGCTACCCCCTATCATCAAAGAACAACAAAGAACAATACAGCACAGGAACAGACCCTTCGGCCCTCCAAGCCCGCGCCGCTCCCCGGTCCAGGATTGAATCCTGAATCCAGGATCCCCGCCCAATTTTCCAGCCTATCTACATCCTAATATCCTATCCCCGAGCTGTCCCTCACAGCTACGATGCTTTGTTCATCACAACCTATTAACTCACCCCCACCCCCCGATTCCAGACCATGTGATCTCCAGGGAGAGGCGAAAACCCAGAGTGAAAAACCCCAGGGCCAATATGGGGAAAAAAAATCTGGGAAATTCCTCTCCGACCCCCTGAGGCGATCGAAACGAGTCCAGGAGATCACAATGGCCCCGATCGGAAAATGCTTCCCAACCCTAGTCATTTCCACTTCCACGAACACCATATGAATTCCCTGCCCCCTAACCCTTCACCTCCAAAACCAACTTCCAATCACTCCATTTCCAAATCTATTCACTCCCGGGTTTGGGGGGGTTGGAGAGGGCCTCATAGACTAGTTCAGAATTTATTTTCCGTCCCAAACTACCCCCTCAGGAAGGGGTAAGTGAGCCACCATCTCGAACCCCCTGCAGTCCCCTCCCTCTGTCTGGTGTAGGTGCACCCACAGCGCTGTTAGGGAGGGAGTTCTAGCCAGCTGCAGTGAAGGAACAGCTGATATGTTCCCAAATCAGGATGGCGCGGGGGGGTGGTGGGGGGAGCTCGGAGGGGGAACTTGCAGGTGGTGGGTGTTCCCCATGCGTCTGCCGCCGCCTCCACCCCTTGTCCTTCTAGGTGGCGGGTTTGGAAGGTGCTGTGGAAGGAGCCTTGGCGAGTGGCTGCGGGGCATCCAGTAGTTGGTGTACACAGCTGCCACTGTGTGTCGGTGGTGGAGGGAGTGAGTGTCGAAGGTGGGGGGTTAGCCTGTCGATCGAGCGGGGGGGAGGGAGAGGAGGGAGTGAGTGTCGAAGGTGGGGGGTTAGCGTGTCGATCGAGCGGGGAGGGAGGAGAGGGGGGGCTGCTTTGTCCTGGATGGTGTTGAGCTTCCCCAGTGTTGTTGGGAGCCGCACCCATCCAGGCGAGTGGAGATTATCCCCTCACACTCCTGACTTGTGTCCTTGTCGATGGTGGGACAGACTTTGGGCACGGGGGGAGTCAGGAGGGGAGTTATTCTCCGCAGGATTCCCAGCCTCGGACCTGCTCTGGGAGCCACAGGATTTATCTGGCTGGGTCCCGGTTCAGTTTCTGGTCAGTGGGAACCCCCAGGATGTCGATAGTGGGGGGGAGGGGGGATTCAGCGATGGAAATACCATTGAACGTCAAGGGGGGAGATGGTTAGATTCTCTCTGACTGGCTGGGACCCAGTTTGATTTGATTTGAGTTATTATTGTCACGTGTATTGGGACACAGTGAAAAGTATTGTTCCTTGCGCGCTCTACATAGACAAAGCATACCGTTCATAGAGAAGGAAAGGAGAGGGTGCAGAATGTAGTGTTACAGTCACAGCTAGGGGTGGAGAGAAAGATCAACTTAATGCGAGGTCGGTCCATTCAAAAGCAGCAGGGCAGAAGCTGTTCTTGAGTCGGTCAGTACGTGACCTCAGACTTTTGTATCTTTTCCCCGATGGAAGAAGGTGGAAGAGAGAATGTCCGGGGTGCGTGGGGGGGTCCTTAATTATGCCGGCTGCTTTTCCCCGAGGCAGCGGGAAGTGTAGACAGAGTCAATGGATGGGAGGCTGGTGATGGGATTGGGCTACATTCACGACCCCTTTTGTAGTTCCTTGCGGTCTTGGGCAGAGCAGGAGCCCCAGACCAAGCTGTGATACAACCAGAAAGGATGCTTTCTATGGGGCATCTGTAAAAGTTGGTGAGAGTCGTAGCGGACATGACAAATTTCCTTAGTCTCCTGAGACAGTAGAGGCGTTGGTGGGGCTTTCTTAACTATCGTGTCGGCGTGGGGGGGACCAGGACAGGTTGTTGGTGATCTGGACACCTAGAAACTTGAAGCTCTCGACCCTTTCTACTTGGTCCCCGTTGATGTAGACAGGAGCATGTTCTCCTTTACGCTTCCTGAAGTCGATGACAATCTCCTTCGTCTTGTTGACATTGAGGGAGAGATTATTGTTGCCAGTTCACCAGATTCTCTGTCTCATTCCTGTTCTCCGTCCCGTCATTGTTTGAGATCCGACCCACTACGGGGGTGTCGTCAGCAAACTTGGAAATGGAGTTGGAGGGGAATTTGGCCGCACAGTCAGGGGGTGGATAAGGAGTAGAGCAGGGGGCTGAGAACACAGCCTTGTGGGGCACCGGTGTTGAGGACGATCGTGGAGGAGGTGTTGTTGCCGATCCTTACTGATTGTGGTCTGTGGGTTGGGAAGGTCAGGATCCCAGTCGCAGAGGGAGGAGCCGAGGCCCGGGCCACGGGAGTTTGGAGATGGGTTTCGTGGGAATAATGGTGTTGAAAGCTGAGTCAATAAATCGGAGTCTGACAGAGGTGTCCTTGTTGTCCAGGTGTTCCAGGGTTGAGTGCAGGTCCAGGGAGGTGAGTCGGTCGGTCCGTGACCTCAGACCTCTGGTTCTGGTTCATGGTTACCCCCAGGGTGTTGATAGTGGGGTTTGAGTTTCGATCGAGCGGGGGCGGGGGGGAAGTGAGGGGGGGGGCTGCTTTGATCTGGACGGTGTCCCTCCCTCAAAGTTAGGGTGTGGCTTTGCACGTGACGCCCCCAATAACGGTCGCGTACAACTTCTCCGAACCCCTCCACCCGCTGTCCTCTCCCTCTCCCACCCCCCACACTTTACCTCGGTTGTCTCATTCAAGGATAAGTATCCCCGGAGTTCAAAGGTCAGGAGCATCTCCTGCGTCAGCTGATCGACCACGCAGAGCATCACCAGGCAGCTCTCGGCTTCACAGTCCTACGTAGCCGGAGAGAGAGAGAGAGAAAGATTTAGTGAGTGACATCCTTGCCTCGCCTTCCATCCGACTGCGATTCTAACGACACACTGGGGATCTTTGAACAATAACAAACGAATCAGCTCAATGTTTAGCGATCGATGTACTTCACCACGGGAAGATACAATTCTTAACTGCCAACGTTTCTCTGTTCGCTCCAATCCAAGCAATATTCATCTTATAGACTTCAACTCCTCTTCAAAACCTGTTAGCAAACAGGATGAAGGAGAGAGAGAGATTCAGAGACAGAGAGAGAAAGAGAGACAGAGAGCAGCACAGAGAGAGGGAGAGAACACAGAGAGAAAGAAAGAGAGGAACAGAGAGAGGCAGAGGGAGAGAAAGAGATGTAGAGAGAAAGACAGAGTGAGAGAGAGAGAGACAGAGAGAGAGACACACAGAGAGAGAGACAGAGAGAGAGACACACAGAGAGAGACAGAGAGAGAGTGAGGGAGAGACAGAGAGGGAGAGAGACAGAGAGGGAGAGACAGAGAGAGTGAGAGACAGAGAGAGTGGAGAGACAGAGAGAGTGAGAGACAGAGAGAGTGAGAGACAGAGAGAGTGAGAGACAGAGCGAGAGAGACAGAGAGGGAGGGACAGAGAGAGTGAGAGACAGAGAGAGCGAGAGACAGAGAGAGAAAGACAGAGAGAAACAGAGAGGAGAGACAGAGAGGGAGAGACAGAGAGAGACAGAGAGCGAGAGAGACAGAGAGAGAGACAGAGAGAGAGAGAGACAGAGAGAGAGACAGAGAAGGAGAGAGAGAGAGAGAGAGAGACAGAGAGAGAGATTGACAGAGAGAGAGATTGACAGAGAGAGAGACAGAGAGCGAGAGAGAGACAGAGAGAGAGACAGAGAGAGAGACAGAGAGAGAGAGAGACAGAGAGAGAGAGAGACAGAGAGAGAGAGAGACAGAGACAGAGAGACAGAGAAGGAGAGAGAGAGAGAGACAGAGAGAGAGATTGACAGAGAGAGAGATTGACAGAGAGAGAGACAGAGAGAGAGAGGGATAGAGAGAGAGAGACAGAGAGGGAAAGACAGAGAGAGTGAGAGACAGAGAGAGTGAGAGACAGAGAGAGTGAGAGACAGAGAGAGTGAGAGACAGAGAGAGAGAGAGAGTGAGAGACAGAGTGAGAGACAGAGAAAGTCAGAGACAGAGAGAGAGAGACAGAGA
>NW_027594650.1:2500-14726 GCF_964213995.1 Mustelus asterias | reverse complement strand
CAGCCTCCTACCCTCGAGAAAAAAGTCCAGTCTATCCAGCCTCTCCTTATAACTCAATCCATCAAGTCCCGGGAGCATCCTAGTAAATCTTTTCTGCACTCTTTCTAGTTTAATAATATCCTTTCTATAATAGGGTGACCAGAACTGTACACAGTATTCCAAGTGTGGCCTTACCAATGTCTTGTACAACTTCAACAAGACGTCCCAACTCCTGTATTCGATGTTCTGACCGATGAAACCAAGCGTTCCAACAGTAAGAAGTCTCACAACACCAGGTTAAAGTCCAACAGGTTTAGTTGGCAGTACGAGCTTTCGGAGCGCTGCTCCTTCATCAGGTGAGTGGGAGTTGGGTTCACAAACAGGATATATATAGACCCAGACTCAATTACAAGATAGTGGTTCGAATGTGAGTCTCAACAGGTGATCAAGTCTTAAAGGTACAGACAATGTGAGTGGAGAGAGGGTTAAGCACAGGTCAAAGAGATGTGTATTGTCTCCAGACAGGACAGCTGGTGAGACTTTGCAAGGCCAGGCAAGTCGTGGGGGTGACAGATAGTGTGACATGACCCCAAGATCCCGGTTGAGGACGTCCTCATGTGTGCGGAACTTGGCTATGAGTTTCTGCTCAGCGACTCTGCGCTGTCGTGTGTCGTGAAGGCCGCCTTGGAGAACGCTTACCCGAAGATCAGAGGCTGAATGCCCGTGACCGCTGAAGTGCCCCCCCACAGGAAGAGAACACTCCCATAGAACCATAGAAAATTACAGCTCAGAAACAGGCCTTTTGGCCCTTCTTGTCTGTGGCCGAACCATTTTATGCCTAGTCCCACTGACCTGCACTTGGGCCATATCCCTCCACACCCCTCTCATCCATGAACCCGTCCAAGTTTTTCTCAAATGTTAAAAGTGACCCCGCATTTACCACTTTATCCGGCAGCTCATTCCACACTCCCACCACTCTCTGCGTGAAGAAGCCCCCCCTAATATTCCCTTTAAACTTTTCTCCTTTCCCCCTTAACCCATGCCCTCTGGTTTTTTTCTCCCCTAGCCTCAGTGGAAAAAGCCTGCTTGCATTCACTCTATCTATACCCATCAAAATCTTATACACCTCTATCAAATCTCCCCTCAATCTTCTACGCTCCAGGGAATAAAGTCCCAACCTATTCAATCTCTCTCTGTAACTCAGCTTCTCAAGTCCCGGCAACATAGAACATAGAACATAGAACATTACAGCGCAGAACAGGCCCTTCGGCCCACGATGTTGCACCGACCAGTTAAAAAAAAAAACTGTGACCCTCCAACCTAAACCAATTTCTTTTCGTCCATGAACCTATCTACGGATCTCTTAAACGCCCCCAAACTAGGCGCATTTACTACTGATGCTGGCAGGGCATTCCAATCCCTCACCACCCTCTGGGTAAAGAACCTACCCCTGACATCGGTTCTATAACTACCCCCCCTCAATTTAAAGCCATGCCCCCTCGTGCTGGATTTCTCCATCAGAGGAAAAAGGCTATCACTATCCACCCTATCTAAACCTCTAATCATCTTATATGTTTCAATAAGATCCCCTCTTAGCCGCCGCCTTTCCAGCGAAAACAATCCCAAATCCCTCAGCCTCTCCTCATAGGATCTCCCCTCCATACCAGGCAACATCCTGGTAAACCTCCTCTGCACCCTCTCCAAAGCCTCCACATCCTTCCTGTAATGTGGGGACCAGAACTGCACACAGTACTCCAAGTGCGGCCGCACCAGAGTTGTGTACAGTTGCAACATAACGCTACGACTCCTAAATTCAATCCCCCTACCAATAAACGCCAAGACACCATATGCCTTCTTAACAACCTTATCTACTTGATTCCCAACTTTCAGGGATCTATGCACACATACACCTAGATCCCTCTGCTCCTCCACACTATTCAAAGTCCTCCCGTTAGCCCTATACTCAACACATCTGTTATTCCTACCAAAGTGAATTACCTCACACTTCTCCGCATTAAACTCCATCCGCCACCTCTCGGCCCAACTTTGCAACCTGTCTAAGTCTTCCTGCAAACTACGACACCCTTCCTCACTGTCTACCACACCACCGACTTTGGTGTCATCAGCAAATTTGCTAATCCACCCAACTATACCCTCATCCAGATCATTAATAAATATTACAAACAGCAGTGGCCCCAAAACAGATCCCTGAGGTACACCACTTGTAACCGCACTCCATGATGAATATTTACTATCAACCACCACCCTCTGTTTCCTATCCGCTAGCCAATTCCTGATCCAATTTCCTAGATCACCCCCAATCCCATACATCTGCATTTTCTGCAGAAGCCTACCATGGTGAACCTTATCAAACGCCTTACTAAAATCCATATATACCACGTCCACTGCCTTGCCCCCATCCACCTCCTTGGTCACTTTCTCAAAAAACTCAATAAGGTTAGTAAGGCACGACCTACCTGCCACAAAACCATGCTGACTATCACCTATCAATTCATTACTCTCCAAATAACTATAAATCCTATCCCTTATAATTTTTTCCAACATCTTGCCGACAACAGAAGTGAGACTCACCGGTCTATAATTCCGGGGGAAGTCTCTGTTCCCCTTCTTAAACAATGGGACAACATTCGCTAACCTCCAATCTTCTGGTACTATACCAGAGGCCAACGACGACCTGAAGATCAGAGCCAGAGGCTCTGCAATCACTTCTCTTGCCTCCCAGAGAATCCTTGGATAAATCCCATCCGGACCAGGGGATTTATCTATTTTCAGACCCTCCAGAATATCCTGCACATCCTCCTTATCAACTGTAATACTGTCTATTCTACTCCCTTGCAACCCAGTGTCCTCCTCAGCTATATTCATGTCCCCTTGCGTGAACACCGAAGAGAAATATTGGTTCAATGCTTCACCAATCTCCTCCGGTTCCACACATAACTTCCCTCTGCCATCTATAACTGGCCCTAAACTTGCCCTAACCAACCTTCTGTTCTTGACATACCTATAGAACGCCTTAGGATTCTCTTTAACCCTATCCGCCAAAGTCTTCTCATGTCCCCTTTTAGCCCTTCTAAGCTCGCTCTTCAACTCCCTCTTAGCCAATCTAAAGCTTTCTAGTGCACTACCCGAGTGCTCACGTCTCATCCGAACATAAGCCTCCTTTTTCTTTTTAACCAACAAAGAAACTTGTGAACCTTCTCTGCACTCTTTCAACCTTATTTACATCCTTCCTGTAACTAGGTGACCAAAACTGTACTCAATACTCCAAATTCGGCCTCACCAATGCCTTATATAACCTTACCATAACACTCCAACTTTTATACTCGATACTCCGATTTATAAAGGCCAATGTACCAAAGGCACTCTTTACGACCCTATCCACCTGTGACGTCACTTTTAGGGAATTCTGTACTTGTATTCCCAGATCCCTCTGTTCAACTGCACTCTTCAGAGTCCTACCATTTGCCCTGTACGTTCTACTTTGATTTGTCCTTCCAAAGTGCAATATCTCACACTTGTCTGCGTTAAATTCCCGCCTGGTGATTGTCGAGCGGTGTTCATTCGTCCATTGTCGAAACCATGCAGATGCTACACTGTTAATAAACCGAATAAGTCCCTTCTATTAACTATTCCCCAATGAAACAAGATTCTATTGGAACACTGTTCCAATAAAATACAAGTGTCACTCACGAACAAACTAGAATTTAGCCGCTCTCTAAATTACAACCAGGTTTTGTCTTCTGGAATATTCTGGGCTTTCTCTGTTGATCCTTCTGTCTGGAATTTCGTTCTTCTGTGGAATAGACATAGAACAGTACAGCACAGAACAGGCCCTTCGGCCCACGATGTTGTGCCGAGCTTTATCTGAAACCATGATCAAGCTATCCCACTCCCTATCATCCTGGTGTGCTCCATGTGCCTATCCAATAACCGCTTAAATGTTTCTAAAGTGTCTGACTCCACTATCACTGCAGGCAGTCCATTCCACACCCCAACCACTCACTGCGTAAAGAACCTACCTCTGATATCCTTCCTGTATCTCCCACCATGAACCCTATAGTTATGCCCCCTCGTAATAGCTCCATCCACCCGAGGAAATAGTCTTTGAACGTTCACTCTATCTATCCCCTTCACCGTTTTATAAACCTCTATTAAGTCTCCCCTCAGCCTCCTCCGCTCCAGAGAGAACAGCCCTAGCTCCCTCAAACTTTCCTCATAAGACCTACCCTCCAAACCAGGCAGCATCCTGGTAAATCTCCTCTGCACTCTTTCCAGCGCTTCCACATCCTTCAGATAGTGAGGTGACCAGAACTGAACACAATATTCCAAATGCGGTCTCACCAAGGTCCTGTACAGTTGCAGCATAACCCCACGGCTCTTAAACTCCAACCCCCTGTTAATAAAAGCTAACACACTATAGGCCTTCTTCACAGCTCTATCCACTTGAGTGGCAACCTTTAGAGATCTGTGGATATGGACCCCAAGATCTCTCTGTTCCTCCACAGTCTTCAGAACCCTACCTTTGACCCTGTAATCCACATTTAAATCAGTCCTACCAAAATGAATCACCTCACATTTATCAGGGTTAAACTCCATTTGCCATTTTTCAGCCCAGCTTTGCATCCTATCTATGTCCCTTTGCAGCCTACAACAGCCCTCCACCTCATCCACTACTCCACCAATCTTGGTGTCATCAGCAAATTTACTGATCCACCCTTCAGCCCCCTCCTCCGAGTCATTAATAAAAATCACAAAGAATCTTTGCTATCTAGACCATAAGACATAGGAGCAGAATGAGGCCACTCGGCCCATCGATTCTGCCCCGCCATTCAATCATGGCTGATATTTTTCTCATCCCCATTCTCCTGCCTTTTCCCCATAACCCCCGATCCGCTTATTAATCAAGAACCTATCTATCTCTGTCTTAAAGACACTCAATGACCTGGCCTCCACAGCCTTCTGCGGCAAAGACTTCCACACATTCACCGCTCTCTGGCTGAAGAAATTCCTCCTCATCTCTGTTTTAAAGGATCGTCCCTTTAGCCTGAGGTTGTGTTCCCTCTGGTTCTAGTTTTTCCCACGAGTGGAAACATCCTCTCCACGTCCACTCTATCCAGGCCTCGCAGCATCCTGTAAGTTTCAATAAGATAGTGGTCCATTTTGGCAGGTCGAATGGGATGAAGGAGTACAATATAAAGGGAAAGACTCTTAGTACGGTAGAGGATCAGAAGGACCTTGGGGTCCGGGTCCATAGGACTCTAAAATCGGCCCCGCAGGTGGAGGTGGTGGTTAAGAAGGCGTATGGTGTGCTGGCCTTTATCAATCGAGGGATTGAGTTTAGGAGTCCGGGGATAATGATGCAGCTATATAAGACCCTCGTCAGACCCCACTTGGAGTACTGTGCTCAGTTCTGGTCGCCTCATTACAGGAAGGATGTGGAAAAGATTGAAAGGGTGCAGAGGAGATTTACAAGGACGTTGCCTGGATTGAGTGGCATGCCTTATGAGGATAGGCTGAGGGGGCTCGGTCTTTTCTCCTTGGAGAGACGTAGGATGAGAGGAGACCTAATAGAGGTGTATAAGATGTTGAGAGGCATAGATCGGGTGGATTCTCAGAGGCTTTTTCCCAGGGTGGAAATGGCTGCTACGAGAGGACACAGGTTTAGGGTGCTGGGGGGTAGGTACAGGGGAGATGTTAGGGGGAAGTTTTTCACACAGAGGGTGGTGGGTGAGTGGAATCGGCTGCCGTCAGTGGTGGTGGAGGCGAACTCAATAGGGTCTTTTAAGAGACTCCTGGATGAGTACATGGGACTTAATAGGATGGAGGGTTATAGGTAGGCCTAGAAGGTAGGGATGTGTTCGGCACAACTTGTGGGGCCGAAGGGCCTGTTTTTGTGCTGTAGGTTTTCTATGTTTCTAAGATCCCCCCCTCATCCTACTAAATTTCCCAACGAGTACAGACCCAGAGTCCTCAACCGTTCCTCAGATGACAAGCTCTTCATAGATGAAGCTACGAGAGCAATTCTCCCTCTCTCTCTCGCGCGAGGAGAGAGCGCGAGGGAGAGAGCGCGAGGGAGAGAGCGCGAGGGAGAGAGCGCGAGAGAGAGAGCGCGAGAGAGAGAGGGCGAGAGAGAGAGGGGCGAGAGAGAGAGGGCGAGAGAGAGAGGGTGAGAGAGAGAGCGCGAGAGAGAGAGCGCGAGAGAGAGAGGCGAGAGAGAGAGGGCGAGAGAGAGAGGGCGAGAGAGAGAGCGCGAGAGAGAGAGCGCGAGAGAGAGGGCGAGAGAGAGAGGGCGAGAGAGAGAGGGCGAGAGAGAGAGGGCGAGAGAGAGAGGGCGAGAGAGAGAGGGCGAGAGAGAGAGGGCGAGAGAGAGAGGGCGAGAGAGAGAGCGCGAGAGAGAGAGCGCGAGAGAGAGAGGGCGAGAGAGAGAGGGCGAGAGAGAGAGGCGCGAGAGAGAGAGCGCGAGAGAGAGAGCGCGAGAGAGAGAGCGCGAGAGAGAGAGCGCGAGAGAGAGAGAGAGGGCGAGAGAGAGAGGGCGAGAGAGAGAGGGCGAGAGAGAGAGGGCGAGAGAGAGAGCGCGAGAGAGAGAGCGCGAGAGAGAGAGGGCGAGAGAGAGAGGGCGAGAGAGAGAGGGCGAGAGAGAGAGCGTGAGAGAGAGAGCGAGAGAGAGAGAGCGCGAGAGAGAGAGCGCGAGAGAGGGCGCGAGAGAGGGCGAGAGGGAGAGGGCGAGAGAGAGAGGGCGAGAGGGAGAGGGCGAGAGAGAGAGGGCGAGAGAGAGAGAGCGAGCGAGAGAGCGAGAGAGAGAGCGAGAGAGAGAGCGAGAGAGAGAGCGAGAGAGAGAGCGAGATAAGGGTTGTTAGCTCTGGCAGGTGGGAGGAGTCTACAATCCCGCCCAGATCCTATCCCCATGATGTCACGTATTTCCCCTTCTAATCCCCCTGACACTAAGGGGGCAATTTAGCACGGCCCAATCCACCCTAACCCAGCATGTCTTTCAGACTGTGGGAGGAAACCGGAGCACCCGGAGGAAACCCACGCAGACACGGGGGAGAACGCGTAGACTCCGCACAGACAGTGACCCCCCCCCCCCCAAAGCCAGGAATCGAACCCTGGGCCCCATGGTGCCGTGAGGCCGCAGGGCTAACCCGTTGTGCCACCCCCAATTTCCCGCAATAGGGTTGGTTCTCTTTTGTCAAAACCATCGGATTTAATTCTAATAGGTTTTTGGTATCTCAGTGCCCGATTCTAATTGATTGGCTGAAGTCAAAAGCCTGTTGTCTTGGTAACGCTGCTGCTGGGCCTTTCAATAAAAATGTTTCAGTCTGGGCACTCTGTGTACTTGCATTTTTTTTTTCCCCGATCCTGAAGCCCAGACAAAACCCCACCTTTTATCGGGACCATGTGATGCTTTGTCCCCACCGAGCATTGTACAATTCCACAAACCCCAAATCCTAACCTACCTCCCAATCTACAATTCATAGGGTCGTAGAGGTTTACAGCATGGAAACAGGCCCTTCGGCCCAACTTGTCCATGCCGCCCCCTTTTATTTTTAACCCCCAAGCTAGTCCCAATTGCCCGCGTTTGCCCCATATCCCTCTCTACCCATCGTACCCATGGAACTGTCCAAACGCTTTTTCAAAGACAAAATTGTACCCGCCTCTACTACTGCCTCTGGCAGCTCGTTCCAGACACTCACCACCCTCTGTGTGAAAAAATTGCCCCCTCTGGACACTTCTGTATCTCTCCCCTCTCACCTTAAACCTACACCCTCTAGTTTTAGACTCCCCTACCTTTGGGAAAAGATGTTGACTATCGAGCTGATCTGTGCCCCTCATTATTTTCACCCCTCAGCCTCCTACGCTCCAGAGAAAAAAGTCCCAGTCTATCCAGCCTCTCCTTATAACTCAATCCATCAAGTCCCGGTAGCATCCTAGTAAATCTTTTCTGCACTCTTTCTAGTTTAATAATATCCTTTCTATAATAGGGTGACCAGAACTGTACACAGTATTCCAAGTGTGGCCTTACCAATGTCTTGTACAACTTCAACAAGACGTCCCAACTCCTGTATTCAATGTTCTGACCGATGAAACCAAGCATGCCGAATGCCTTCTTCACCACTCTGTCCACCTGTGACTCCACTTTCAAGGAGCTATGAACCTGTACCCCGAGATCTCTTTGTCCTGTAACTCTCCCCAACGCACTACCATTAACGCCTCTACTTTCTCAGGAGACTAAGGAAATTCGGCATGTCCGCTACGACTCTCACCAACTTTTACAGATGCCCCATAGAAAGCATCCTTTCCGGATGTATCACAGCTTGGTCTGGGGCTCCTGCTCTGCCCAAGACCGCAAGGAACTACAAAGGGTTGTGTGTGTGAACGTAGCCCAGTCCCATCACGCAAATAGGAGCAGGAGTAGGCCATCTGGCCCCTCGAGCCTGCCCCACCATTCAATAAGATCATGGCTGATCTGACGTGGATCAGTTCCACTTACCCGCCTGATCCCCATAACCCTAATTCCCTTACCGATCAGGAATCCATCCATCCGTGATTTAAACACATTCAACGAGGTAGCCTCCACCACCTCAGTGGGCAGAGAATTCCAGAGATTCACCACCCTCTGAGAGAAGAAGTTCCTCCTCAACTCTGTCCTAAACCGACCCCCCCTTTATTTTGAGGCTGTGTCCTCTAGTTTTAACTTCCTTACTAAGTGGAAAGAATCTCTCCGCCTCCACCCTATCCAGCCCCCGCATTATCTTATAAGTCTCCATAAGATCCCCCCTCATCCTTCTAAACTCCAACGAGTACAAACCCAATCTCCTCAGCCTCTCCTCATAATCCAAACCCCTCATCTCCGGTATCAACCTGGTGAACCTTCTCTGCACTCCCTCCAAGGCCAATATATCCTTCCGCAAATAAGGGGACCAACACAGTATTCCAGCTGCGGCCTCACCAATGCCCTGTACAGATGCAGCAAGACGTCTCTGCTTTTATATTCTATCCCCCCTCGCGATATAGGCCAACATCCCATTTGCCTTCTTGATCACCTGTTGTACCTGCAGACTGGGCTTTTGCGTCTCATGCACAAGGACCCCCAGGTCCCTTTGCACGGTAGCATGTTTTAATTTGCACGGTAGCATGTTTGAATTTGCACGGTAGCATGTTTTAATTTGCACGGTAGCATGTTTTAAGCATGACACTCATCTTAGTGTCATCTACGAACTTTGACATACTACACCTGGTCCCCAAATCCACATCATGGACGTAAGTCTACCTGCTTCAAAGCGACCGCCACTCCAGCGATAGCATGGTTGTGGGGCCCACCCTGGAGAGATGGAAAAACGGCAAAGTTGATCTTATCCTCCAGGTCGTACATCACCGGTTTCCCCGATTTTTTGTCCACCGACCTCTCGCCTTTGCGATAGAAAATCATCCCGGCTCTAGCAGGGGGGAGGGGAAACGGAGAATGGAAAAGACATTTCAGTTACCCCGCAAGACAGTTCCGAGGGTCGGCGTCGAGGGAGCGCCGCACTGTGTGGGAGGGTCGGTGCTGAGGGAGCGCCGCACTGTGTGGGAGGGTCGGCGTCGAGGGAGCGCCGCACTGTGTGGGTGGGTCAGTGCTGAGGGAGCGCCGCACTGTGTGGGAGGGTCGGCGCTGAGGGAGCGCCGCACTGTGTGGGAGGGTTGGCGCTGAGGGAGCGCCGCACTGTGGGTCAGTGCTGAGGGAGCGCCGCACTGTGGGAGGGTCAGTGCTGAGGGAGCGCCGCACTGTGGGAGGGTCAGTGCTGAGGGAGTGCCGCACTGTGGGTCAGTGCTGAGGGAGCGCCGCACTGTGTGGGAGGGTCGGTGCTGAGGGAGCGCCGCACTGTGGGAGGGTCAGTGCTGAGGGAGCGCCGCACTGTGGGAGGGTCAGTGCTGAGGGAGCGCCGCACTGTGGGGAGGGTCAGTGCTGAGGGAGCGCCGCACTGTGGGAGGGTCAGTGCTGAGGGAGCGCCGCACTGTGTGGGAGGGTCGGTGCTGAGGGAGCGCCGCACTGTGGGAGGGTCAGTGCTGAGGGAGCGCCGCACTGTGGGAGGGTCAGTGCTGAGGGAGCGCCGCACTGTGGGAGGGTCAGTGCTGAGGGAGCGCCGCACTGTGGGAGGGTGAGGGAGCGCCGCACTGTGGGAGGGTGAGGGAGCGCCGCACTGTGGGAGGGTCAGTGCTGAGGGAGCGCCGCACTGTGGGAGGGTCAGTGCTGAGGGAGCGCCGCACTGTGGGAGGGTCAGTGCTGAGGGAGCGCCGCACTGTGGGAGGGTCAGTGCTGAGGGAGCGCCGCACTGTGGGAGGGTGAGGGAGCGCCGCACTGTGGGAGGGTCGGTGCTGAGGGAGCGCCGCACTGTGGGAGGGTCAGTGCTGAGGGAGCGCCGCACTGTGGGAGGGTCAGTGCTGAGGGAGCGCCGCACTGTGGGAGGGTCAGTGCTGAGGGAGCGCCGCACTGTGAGAGGGTCAGTGCTGGGGGAGCGCCGCACTGTGGGAGGGTCGGTGCTGAGGGAGCGCCGCACTGTGGGGAGGGTCAGTGCTGAGGGAGCGCCGCACTGTGGGAGGGTCAGTGCTGAGGGAGCGCCGCACTGTGGGAGGGTCAGCGCTGAGGGAGTGCCGCACTGTGGGAGGGTCGGTGCTGAGGGAGCGCCGCACTGTGGGAGGGTCAGTGCTGAGGGAGCGCCGCACTGTGTGGGAGGGTCAGTGCTGAGGGAGCGCCGCACTGTGGGAGGGTCGGTGCTGAGGGAGCGCCGCACTGTGGGAGGGTCAGTGCTGAGGGAGCGCCGCACTGTGAGAGGGTCAGTGCTGAGGGAGCGCCGCACTGTGGGAGGGTCAGTGCTGAGGGAGCGCCGCACTGTGGGAGGGTCGGTGCTGAGGGAGCACCGCACTGCGGGAGGGTCAGTGCTGAGGGAGCGCCGCACTGTGGGAGGGTCAGTGCTGAGGGAGCGCCGCACTGTGGGAGGGTCAGTGCTGAGGGAGCGCCGCACTGTGGGAGGGTCAGTGCTGAGGGAGCGCCGCACTGCGGGAGGGAGGGGGTTCTACACTCACCGAGCCCCTCGCAGGGTCTTGTGTGTCGTGGTGGTCACGAGGTCGGAATACTCGAATGGGGATGGGATAACTCTGGTAGCCACAAGCCCACTGATATGAGCCATGTCGGACAGCAGATATGCTTTAACATCGTCACAGATCTGTGGGAGAAAATTCACCCAGATTATCTTCAGAATCACACCCACAGAGACAGGCCATTCAGCCCCTCTCCTCCTGCTCCTCCAGCCTGTCACACAGGGACGGGAGGAGGCCATTCAGCCCCTCTCTCTCCAGCCTGTTACACAGGGACAGGAGGAAGCCATTCAGCCCCTCTCTCTCCAGCTAGTTACACAGGAACAGGGGGAGGCCATTCAGCCCCTCTCCCTCTCCAGCCTGTTACACAGGGACAGGAGGAGGCCATTCAGCCCCTCTCTCTCCAGCCTGTTACACAGGAACAGGAGGAGGCCGTTCAGCCCCTCTCTCTCTCTCCAGCCTCTTTACACAGGGACAGGAGGAGGCCGTTCAGCCCCTCTCTCTCTCCAGCCTGTTACACAGGAACAGGAGGAGGCCATTCAGCCCCTCTCTCTCTCCAGCCTGTTACACAGGGACAGGAGGAGGCCATTCAGCCCCTCTCTCTCCAGCCTGTCACACAGGAACAGGAGGAGGCCATTCAGCCCCTCTCTCTCTCCAGCCTGTTACACAGGGACAGGAGGAGGCCCATTCAGCCCCTCTCTCTCTCCAGCCTGTTACACAGGAACAGGAGGAGGCCATTCAGCCCCTCTCTCTCTCCAGCCTGTTACACAGGGACAGGAGGAGGCCATTCAGCCCCTCTCTCTCTCCAGCCTGTTACACAGGAACAGGAGGAGGCCATTCAGCCCCTCTCTCTCTCTCCAGCCTGTTACACAGGAACAGGAGGAGGCCATTCAGCCCCTCTCTCTCTCTCCAGCCTATTACACAGGAACAGGAGGAGGCCATTCAGCCCCTCTCTCTCCAGCCTGTTACACAGGAACAGGAGGAGGCCATTCACCCCCTCTCTCTCCAGCCTGTTACACAGGAACAGGAGGAGGCCATTCAGCCCCTCTCTCTCTCTCCAGCCTGTTACACAGGAACAGGAGGAGGCCATTCAGCCCCTCTCTCTCTCTCCAGCCGGTTACACAGGAGCAGGAGGAGGCCCATTCAGCCC
>NW_027594649.1:0-12500 GCF_964213995.1 Mustelus asterias | reverse complement strand
TCCCTCTCTCTGTAACCTCCTCCAGCCCCCTACACCCCTCCCTATCTCTGTAACCTCCTCCAGCCCCCTGCACCCCCTCCCTATCTCTGTAACTCCCTCCAGCCTCTACACCCCCTCCCTATCTCTGTAACTCCCTCCAGCCCCTACACCCCTCCCTATCTCTGTAACCTCCTCCAGCCTCCTGCACCCCCTCTCTATCTCTGTAATCCCCTCCAGCCCCCTACACCCCTCCCTATCTCTGTAATCCCCTCCAGCCCCCTACACCCCCTCCCTATCTCTGTAACCTCCTCCAGCCCCTACACCCCTCCCTATCTCTGTAACCTCCTCCAGTCCCCTACACCCCCTCCCTATCTCTGTAACCTCGTCCAGACCCCTACACCCCTCCCTATCTCTGTAACCCCCTCCAGTCCCCACACCCCTCCCTATATCTGTAACCTCCTCCAGCCCTACTCCCCTCCCTATCTCTGTAACCTCCTCCAGCCCTCTACACCCCTCCCTATCTCTGTAACCTCCTCCAGCCCCTACACCCCTCCCTATCTCTGTAACCTCCTCCAGCCCCGACACCCCCTCCCTATCTCTGTAACCTCCTCCAGCCCCCTACACCCCCTCCCTATCTCTGTAACCTCCTCCAGTCCCTACACCCCTCACTATCTCTGTAACCCCTCCAGCTCCCTACACCCCCTCCCTATCTCTGTAACCCCCTCCAGCCCCTACACCCCTCCCTATCTCTGTAACCCCCTCCAGCCCCTACACCCCTCCCTATCTCTGTAATCTCCTCCAGCCCCTACACCCCTCCCTATCTCTGTAATCTCCTCCAGCCCCCTACACCCCTCCCCTATCTCTGTAACCCCCTCCAGCTCCCTACAGTCCCTCCCTATCTCTGTAACCTCCTCCAGTCCCTACACCCCTCCCTATCTCTGTAACCCCCTCCAGCCCCTACACCCTCTCCCTATCTCTGTAACCTCCTCCAGCCCCCTACACCCCCTCCCTATCTCTGTAACCCCCTCCAGCCCCCTACACCCCCTCCCTATCTCTGTAACCTCCTCCAGCCCCCAAAACCACTCCCTATCTCTGTAACCTCCTCCAGCCCCGACACCCCCTCCCCATCACTGTAACCTCCTCCAGCCCCTACACCCCTCCCTATCTCTGTAACCCCCTCCAGGCCTACACCCCCTCCCTATCTCTGTAACCCCCTCCAGCCCCTACACCCCCTCCCTATCTCTGTAACCCCCTCCAGCCCCCGACACCCCTCCCTATCACTGTAACCTCCTCCAGCCCCCAAAACCCCTCCCTATCTCTGTAACCTCCTCCAGCCCCGACACCCCCTCCCATCACTGTAACCTCCTCCAGCCCCTACACCCCTCCCTATCTCTGTAACCTCCTCCCAGCCCCTACACCCACTCCCAATCTCTGCAACCTCCTCCAGTCCCTACAACCCCTCCCTATCACTGTAACCTCTTCCAGCCCCTACACCCCCTCCCTATCTCTATAACCTCCTCCAGCCCATACACCCCCTCCCTATCTCTGTAACCTCCTCCAGCCCCTACACCCCTCCCTATCTCTGTAACTTCCTCCAGCCCCTACACCCCCTCCCTATCTCTGTAACCTCCTCCAGTTCCCTACACCCCCTCCCTATCTCTGTAACCTCCTCCAGCCCCTACACCCCCTCCCTATCTCTGTAACCTCCTCCAGCCCCTACACCCCCTCCCTATCTCTGTAACCTCCTCCAGCCCCTACACCCCTCCCTATCTCTGTAACCCCCTCCAGTCCCCTACACCCCCTCCCTATCTCTGTAACCTCCTCCAGCTCCCTACACCCCTCCCTATCTCTGTAACCTCCTCCAGCCCCTACACCCCCTCCCTATCTCTGTAACCTCCTCCAGCACCTACACCCCTCCCTATCTCTGTAACCTCCTCCAGCCCCCTACACCCCCTCCCTATCTCTGTAACCTCCTCCAGCACCCCGACACCCCCTCCCTATCTCTGTAACCTCCTCCAGCCCCCTACACCCCCTCCCTATCTCTGTAACCTCCTCCAGCACCCCGACACCCCCTCCCTATCTCTGTAACCTCCTCCAGCCCCTACACCCCCTCCCTATCTCTG
The DNA here is from genome assembly GCF_964213995.1 of Mustelus asterias. Lineage (NCBI taxonomy): Eukaryota > Metazoa > Chordata > Chondrichthyes > Carcharhiniformes > Triakidae > Mustelus > Mustelus asterias. Next base: position 10,398 of record NW_027594649.1, on the reverse strand, counting down.
TAACCTCCTCCAGCCCCTACACACCTCCCTATCTCTGTAACCCCCTCCAGCCCCTACACCCCCTCCCTATCTCTGTAACCTCCTCCAGCCCCCTACACCCCCTCCCTATCTCTGTAACCTCCTCCAGCCCCTACACCCCCTCCCTATCTCTGTAACCTCCTCCAGCCCCCTACACACCTCCCTATCTCTGTAACCCCCTCCAGCCCCTACACCCCTCCCTATCTCTAACCTCCTCCAGCCCCCTACACCCCCTCCATATCTCTATAACCTCCTCCAGCCCCTACACCACTCCCTATCTCTGTAAAGTCCTCCAGCCCTCTACACCCCTCCCTATCTCTGTAACCTCCTCCAGCCCCCTACACCCCCTCCCTATCTCTGTAACCTCCTCCAGCCCCTACACCCCCTCCCTATCTCTGTAACCTCCTCCAGTCCCCTACACCCCCACCCTATCTCTGTAACCTCCTCCAGCCCCCTACACCCCTCTCTATCTCTGTAACCTCCTCCAGCCCCCTACACCCCCTCCCTATCTCTGTAACATCCTCCAGCCCCCTACACTCCTCCCTGTCTCTGTAACCTCCTCCAGCCCCCTACACCCCCTCCCTATCTCTGTAACCTCTTCCAGTTCCCTACACCCCTCCCTATCTCTTTAACCTCCGCCAGCCTCTACACCCACTCCCTATCTCTGTAACCTCCTCCAGCCCCTGCACCCCTCCCTATCTCTGTAACATCCTCCAGCCCCCTGCACCCCTCCCTATCTCTGTAACCTCTTCCAGTTCCCTACCCCCCCTCTCTATCTCTGTAACCTCCTCCAGTCCCCTACACCCCCTCCCTATCTCTGTAACCTCCTCCAGCACCCTACACCCCCTCCCTATCTCTGTAACCTCTTCCAGTTCCCTACACCCCTCCCTATCTCTGTAACCTCCGACAGCCCCTACACCCCCTCCCTATCTCTGTAACCTCCTCCAGCCCCTACACCCCTCCCTATCTCTGTAACCTCCTCCAGCCCCTACACCCCTCCCTATCTCTGTAACCTCCTCCAGCTCCCTACACCCCACCCTATCTCTGTAACCTCCTCCAGCCTCGACACCCCCTCCCTATCTCTGTAACCTCCTCCAGCCCCTACACCCCTCCCTATCTCTGTAACCTCCTCCAGCTCCCTACACCCCACCCTATCTCTGTAACCTCCTCCAGCCCCTACACCCCTCCCTATCTCTGTAACCTCCTCCAGCTCCCTACACCCCACCCTATCTCTGTAACCTCCTCCAGCCCCTACACCCCTCCCTATCTCTGTAACCTCCTCCAGCCCCTACACCCCTCCCTATCTTTGTAACCTCCTCCAGCCCCTACACCCCTCCCTATCTCTGTAACGTGACTGCAGGACCAGCTGCGCCCTGAACCCATCTTGTGGTTAACAAAGAACATCCTGTTAGTGTATAAAAACTACAGAACAGACAAAAAAACCAAACCGTGAGGTCCAGATGGTCAGCTTAGCTTAAGATAAAGCAGAACCATAGAACATAGAACAGTACAGCACAGAACAGGCCCTTCGGCCCACGATGTTGTGCCGAGCTTTATCTGAAACCAAGATCAAGCTATCCCACTCCCTATCATCCTGGTGTGCTCCATGTGCCTATCCAATAACCGCTTAAATGTTCCTAAAGTGTCTGACTCCACTATCACTGCAGGCAGTCCATTCCACACCCCAACCACTCTCTGCGTAAAGAACCTACCTCGGACCTCCTTCCTGTATCTCCCACCATGAACCCTATAGTTATGCCCCCTTGTAATAACTCTGTATTATAAGAGGCGACCAGAACTGAGCACAGTACTCCAAGTGGGGTCTGACGAGGGTCTTATATTTTACTCTGTATCTAACCCCGTGCTGTACCTGTCCTGGGAGTCTTTGATGGGGACAGTGTAGAGGGAGCTTTACTCTGTATCTAACCCCGTGCTGTACCTGTCCTGGGAGTGTTTGATGGGGACAGTGTAGAGGGAGATTTACTCTGTATCTAACCCCGTGCTGTACCTGTCCTGGGAGTGTTTGATGGGGACAGTGTAGAGGGAGATTTACTCTGTATCTAACCCCGTGCTGTACCTGTCCTGGGAGTGTTTGATGGGGGACAGTGTAGAGGGAGCTTTACTCTCTATCTGACCCCGTGCTGTACCTGTCCTGGGAGTGTTTGATGGGGACAGTGTAGAGGGAGCTTTACTCTGTATCTAACCCCGTGCTGTACCTGTCCTGGGAGTGTTTGATGGGGTACAGTGTCGAGGGAGCTTTACTCTGTATCTAACCCCGTGCTGTACCTGTCCTGGGAGTGTTTGATGGGGGACAGTGTAGAGGGAGCTTTACTCTGTATCTAACCCCGTGCTGTACCTGTCCTGGGAGTGTTTGATGGGGGACAGTGTAGAGGGAGCTTTACTCTGTATCTAACCCCGTGCTGTACCTGTCCTGGGAGTGTTTGATGGGGGAAAGTACTGCGTGCTTTCTGAGTTGATGATTCATTAATTACGTGATGTCTCACTGCACTCTGCGCTGGTATCTGATTAAACCCGTTATCTGAATGAGTATTGCCATTCTGAAGTGATAATTCTGATGATTGGACTGTAATAAATGTCAGCAGATTCCACTTTCGAGAAGATCTAATTCCCTTCCACTTGGCAGAGACAGACAATGAAAATTATTGAGGTAGCGATAGAGAGAGTGATTAACAGAGAGAGAGAGTGATAGAGAGAGAGAGGGAGAGAGAGAGACAGAGAAAGAGAGAGAAAAAGTGAGAGCGACAGGGAGAGAGAGAGAGAGACAGAGAGAGAGAGTGAGACAGAGGGAGAGAGACAGAGAGTGAGAGAGAGAGACAGAGAGAGAGACAGGGAGAGAGAGAGAGAGAGACAGACAGGGAGAGAGAGACAGAGAGAGAGAAAGAGAGACAAAGAGACAAAGAGAGAGAGACTGAGAGGGAGGGAGACAGAGAGAGAGAGTGTGGAAAGAGTGGGGGGGAATGAGACAGAGGTAGAATGTAGAAAACGGGAAGCGGGGGAGAAGGTAAGGGAAGGGGAATGGAGTAGGGGGAAAGAGTGGGGAGGGAATGGGACAGAGGTAGAATGTAGAAAAGGGGAAGCGGGAGGAAGGAAAGGGAAGGGGGATGGAGTAGGGGGAAAGAGTGGGGGGGGAATGGGACAGAGGTAGAATGTAGAAAATGGGAAGCCGGAGGGGGGGGAAGGAAAGGGAAGGGGGATGGAGAAGGGGGAAAGAGTGGGGAGGGAATGGGACAGAGGTAGAATGTAGAAAAGGGGAAGCGGGAGGAAGGAAAGGGAAGGGGGATGGAGTAGGGGGAAAGAGTGGGGGGGGAATGGGACAGAGGTAGAATGTAGAAAATGGGAAGCTGGAGGGGGGAAGGAAAGGGAAGGGGGATGGAGAAGGGGGAAAGAGTGGGGAGGGAATGGGACAGAGGTAGAATGTAGAAATCGGGAAGCGGGGGGAGAAAAGTGTGGTAATATAATTAGGCTTAGTTTTAAGGCTGATTAAATTGGATATCGTAAATTAAAGAATTAGACATATTAAAATCAAACAAAGTCAAACCTTGGGCAGGCTAGGCTTGATTAAGGTCAAATATACAAAGGTCAGGTCACTGAAAGTGGCAATGCAGGTGGAGAAGGTAGTCAAGAAGGCATACGGCATGCTTGCCTTCATCGGCCGGGGCATTGAGTTTAAAAATTGGCAAGTCATGTTGCAGCTTTATAGAACCTTAGTTAGGCCGCACTTGGAATATAGTGTTCAATTCTGGTCGCCACACTACCAGAAGGGCGTGGAGGCTTTGGAGAGGGTACAGAAAAGATTTACCAGGATGTTGCCTGGTATGGAGGGCATTAGCTATGAGGAGAGGTTGGAGAAACTTGGTTTGTTCTCACTGGAGCGACGGAGGTTGAGGGGGAGACCTGATAGAAGTCTACAAGATTATGAGAGGCATGGATAGAGTGGACAGTCAGAAGCTTTTTCCCCAGGGTGGAAGAGTCAATTACTCGGGGGCACAGGTTTAAGGTGCGAGGGGCAAGGTTTAAAGGAGATGTATGAGGCAGATTTTTTACACAGAGGGTGGTGGGTGCCTGGAACTCGCTGCCGGGGGAGGGAGTGGAAGCGGATACGGTAGTGAGTTTTAAGGGGCGTCTGGACAAATCGATGAATAGGATGGGAATAGAGGGATACGGTCCCCGGAAGGGGAGGGGGTTTTAGTTCAGACAGGGGGTAGCATGGTCGGTGCAGGTTTGGAGGGCCGAAGGGCCTGTTCCTGTGCTGGAACGTTCTTTGTTCTTTATATATAAAGACACAGGGACATGTCTGGGTCGGGCCCATCAATAAACCATCAAGGATCATTGCACTCTCCTGAGACCCAGCAGGAGATCATCGCGCCCCATAGAAAGGCACCAGCCTATTAGAAGGCCAGATCAGGCCAGACTTTCTGTCACCGAGTGTTCCTGCAGTAATCTGGCAACAGGTTACATGTCAGCAATAGCATGGGGATGGACACCTGGGGGAATGTGGCGGGGGGGCCGTGTCCTGTCAGGCAGTCATCAAGAAACCCACTGGGTATTGGAACCCCCTCCTGGGACCTCATTGGGTGGAAACCAGAGAAGCTTATGGAAAGGCGGGAAGGCTGGGGGACAAAGGTACACACCTCAGACACACCAGCAGCGAAGACTCGACGAGGGAGGCGACCTTGACCATTCGGAAGACTGACCAGAGAAGGCAGGAAGGAAGAAGCTGCCATCGAGATTCACCTTCGTGACGACAGACCAGAGGGACCCAGAGAATCGAGCCTGCAGTTTAACCAAACTATCTTTCTGGGTCCTACACTCGAACCTGGGGTATCCTCTTGTTTTACGTGGGTAATTTAAGGGTTAATAGTGTTATTATTAATAAACTTATTGAACCTTTCCTTGTGATTGTACTTGCAAATATGGGCACCAGGGCAAAACCTTGGAGTAAGCAAACTGGTCGAAAGTATCTGATCAAGCACAGGGTAGCATGGTGGCACAATGGGTTAGTACTGCGGTTCGATCCCTGGCTTGGGTCACTGTCTGTGTGGAGTCTGCACATTCTCTCCGTGTCTGCGTGGGTTTTCTCCGGGTGCTCCGGTTTCCTCCCACAGTCCAAAGATGTGCAGGTTGGGTGGATTGGCCATGCTAAATTGTCCCTTAGTGTCCAAAGATGTGCAGGTTAGGGGGATTGGCCATGCTAAATTGCCCCTTAGTGTCCAAAGATGTGCAGGTTGGGTGGATTGGCCAGGCTAAAGTGTCCCTTAGTGTCCAAAGATGTGCAGGTTAGGTGGATTGGCCATGCTAAATTGCCCCTTAGTGTCCAAAGATGTGCAGGTTAGGTGATTGGCCATGGTAAATTGCCCCTTAGTGTCCAAAGATGTGTAGGTTAGGTGGATTGGCCATGCTAAATTGTCCTTTAGTGTCCAAAGATGAGTAGGTTAGGGTGGATTGGCCATGCTAAATTGTCCTTTAGTGTCCAAAGATGTGTAGGTTAGATGGATTGGCCATGCCAAATTGTCCTTTAGTGTCCAAAGATGTGGAGGTTAGGTGGATTGGCCATGCTAAATTGCCCCTTAGTATCCAAAGATGTGCAGGTCAGGGGGATTGGCCATGCTAAATTGCCCCTTAGTATCCAAAGATGTGCGGGTTAGGTGGGTTGGCCATGGTAAATTGCCCCTTAGTGTCCAAAGATGTGTAGGTTAGGTGGATTGGCCATGCTAAATTGTCCTTTAGTGTCCAAAGATGTGTAGGTTAGATGGATTGGCCATGCCAAATTGTCCTTTAGTGTCCAAAGATGTGTAGGTTAGGTGGATTGGCCATGCTAAATTGCCCCTTAGTATCCAAAGATGTGCAGGTTAGGGGGATTGGCCATGCTAAATTGCCCCTTAGTATCCAAAGATGTGCGGGTTAGGTGGATTGGCCATGCTAAATTGTCCTTTAGTGTCCAAAGATGTGCGGGTTAGGGGGATTGGCCATGCTAAATTGTCCTTTAGTGCCCAAAGATGTGCAGGTTAGGGGGATTGGCCATGCTAAATTGCCACTTAGTGTTCCGGGATGCGGAGGTTAGGGAGGGTTAACGGGCTATGGGGATAGGATCTGGGTGGGATTGTGGTTGGTGTAGACTCGATGGGCCGAACGGCCTCCTTCTGCACTGGAGGGAGTCTGTGAATTAACAGATACAGCAAAAGGGAAGGGAAAGGGGGATGAAGTCGGGGGGGAAGAGTGGGGTGGGGGGGGGGAAGAGTGGGGTGGGGGGGAAGAGTGGGGTGGGGGGGGAAGAGTGGGGTGTGGGGGGAAGAGTGGGGTGGGGGGGAAGAGTGGGGTGGGGGGGGAAGAGTGGGGTGGGGGAAGAGTGGGGTGGGGGGGGAAGAGTGGGGTGGGGGGGGAAGAGTGGGGTGGGGGGGGAAGAGTGGGGTGGGGGGGAAGAGTGGGATGGGGGGGAAGAGTGGGGTGGGGGGGGAAAGAGTGGGGTGGGGGGGGAAAGAGTGGGGTGGGGGGGGAAAGAGTGGGGTGGGGGGGGAAAGAGTGGGGTGGGGGGGGAAAGAGTGGGGTGGGGGGGGAAAGAGTGGGGTGGGGGGGGAAAGAGTGGGGTGGGGGGGAAAGAGTGGGGTGGGGGGGGAAAGAGTGGGGTGGGGGGGGAAAGAGTGGGGTGGGGGGGAAGAGTGGGGTGGGGGAAAGAGTGGGGTGGGGGGGAAAGAGTGGGGTGGGGGGGGGAAAGAGTGGGGTGGGGGGGTAGAGTGGGGTGGGGGGGAAGAGTGGGGTGGGGGGGAAGAGTGGGGTGTGGGGGAAGAGTGGCGTGGGGGGGGAAGAGTGGGGTGGGGGAGAAGAGTGGGGTGGGGGGGGCAAGAGTGGGGTGGGGGGGAAAGAGTGGGGTGGGGGGGGAAGAGTGGGGTGGGGGAAAGAGTGGGGTGGGGGGGAAGAGTGGGGTGGGGGGGGAAGAGTGGGGTGGGGGTGGAAGAGTGGGGTGGGGGTGGAAGAGTGGGGTGGGGGTGGAAGAGTGGGGTGGGGGGGAAGAGTGGGGTGGGGGGCAAGAGTGGGGTGGGGGGGGAAGAGTGGGGTGGGGGGGGAAGAGTGGGGTGGGGGGGAAGAGTGGGGTGGGGGGGGAAGAGTGGGGTGGGGGGGAAGAGTGGGGTGGGGGCAAGAGTGGGGTGGGGGAAAGAGTGGGGTGGGGGTGAAGAGTGGGGTGGGGGTGAAGAGTGGGGTGGGGGGGGAGAGTGGGGTGGGGGGGAAGAGTGGGGTGGGGGGGGAAGAGTGGGGTGGGGGGCAAGAGTGGGGTGGGGGGAAGAGTGGGGTGGGGGGGGAAGAGTGGGGCGGGGGGGGAAGAGTGGGGTGGGGGGGGAAGAGTGGGGTGGGGGGGAAGAGTGGGGTGGGGGGAAGAGTGGGGTGGGGGGGAAGAGTGGGGTGGGGGGGGAAGAGTGGGGTGGGGGGGAAGAGTGGGGTGGGGGGGGAAGAGTGGGGTGGGGGGGGAAGAGTGGGGTGGGGGGGGAAGAGTGGGGTGGGGGGGAAGAGTGGGGTGGGGGGGAAGAGTGGGGTTGGGGGGGAAGAGTGGGGTGGGGGGGGAAGAGTGGGGTGGGGGGGGGAAGAGTGGGGTGGGGGGGAAGAGTGGGGTGGGGGGGAAGAGTGGGGTGGGGGGGGAAGAGTGGGGTGGGGGGGGAAGAGTGGGGTGGGGGGGAAGAGTGGGGTGGGGGGGGAAGAGTGGGGTGGGGGGGAAGAGTGGGGTGGGGGGGGAAGAGTGGGGTGGGGGGGGGGAAGAGTGGGGTGGGGGGGGAAGAGTGGGGTGGGGGGGGAAGAGTGGGGTGGGGGGGAAGAGTGGGGTGGGGGGGAAGAGTGGGGTGGGGGGGGAAGAGTGGGGTGGGGGGGGAAGAGTGGGGTGGGGGGAAGAGTGGGGTGGGGGGGAAAGAGTGGGGTGGGGGGGGAAGAGTGGGGTGGGGGGGGAAGAGTGGGGTGGGGGGGGAAGAGTGGGGGGGGGAAGAGTGGGGTGTGGGGGGAAGAGTGGGGTGGGGGGGAAGAGTGGGGTGGGGGGGGAAGAGTGGGGTGGGGGGGGAAGAGTGGGGTGGGGGGGAAGAGTGGGGTGGGGGGGGAAGAGTGGGGTGGGGGGGGAAGAGTGGGGTGGGGGGGGAAGAGTGGGGTGGGGGGGAAGAGTGGGGTGGGGGGGGAAGAGTGGGGTGGGGGGGGAAGTGTGGGGTGGGGGGGAAGAGTGGGGTGGGGGGGAAGAGTGGGGTGGGGGGGGAAGAGTGGGGTGGGGGGGAAGAGTGGGGTGGGGGGGAAGAGTGGGGTGGGGGGGAAGAGTGGGGTGGGGGGGGGGAAGAGTGGGGTGGGGGGGGAAGAGTGGGGTGGGGGGAAGAGTGGGGTGGGGGGGAAGAGTGGGGTGGGGGGGGAAGAGTGGGGTGGGGGGGTAAGAGTGGGGTGGGGGGGGAAGAGTGGGGTGGGGGGGGAAGAGTGGGGTGGGGGGGGAAGAGTGGGGTGGGGGGAAGAGGAATAAAAATGAAGAAAGACAATAAAGAAACAAAAGGTCGAGCACAGTAAAAAATTAAATAAAACCAAGGGGTCGCGGTGGGGTCGAGCGAATCATCTGAAGTTGTTGGATTCGGTATTGACGCTGTAAAGTGTCCGCTGGGACAAAGAACATTCCAGCACAGGAACAGGCCCTTCGGCCCCTCCAAGCCTGCACCCACCATGCTACCCCCGACTGAACTAAAACCCCCTACCCTTCCGGGGACCGTATCCCTCTATTCCCATCCTATTCATGTACTTGTCAAGACGCTCCTTAAAACTCACTACTCGCATTCCAACCATTATCTTGTCAATAGAGTTTGTGAACAAACTCCACAACATTGCAGCAGGGCCAGGGACAGACATGTGGGCATGCGAGCAGGATCGCCTGTTAAAATGGAAAGCAAGAGGAAGGTCAGGCTCCTGATTGCGCACAGACCGACGGAACTCAGCAAAGCGATACCCAGTCCAGCCTCGGTCTCTCCGATATTGGATTTGATTTATTATTGTCCCATGTCTGAGTATACAGTGAAAAAGTATTGTTTGTAGCGCACTATACTGACAAAAGCATACCGTTCATAGAGAAAGAAAGGAGAGAGTGCAGAATGTTGTGTTACAGTCATAGAGGCATACAGGTTTACAGCATGGAAACAGGCCCTTCGGCCCAACTTGTCCATGCCGCCCTTTTTTTTAAACTCCAAAGCAAATCCCAATTGCCCACATTTGGCCCATATCCCTCTATACCCATCGTACCCATGTAACTGTCTGAATGCATTTTAAAAGTCAAAATTGTACCCACCTCTACTACTGCCTCTGGCAGCTCGTTCCAGACACTCACCACCCTCTGTGTGAAAGAATTGCCCCTCTGGACACTTTTGTATCTCTCCCCTTAAACCTATGCCCTCTAGTTTTAGACTCCCCTACCTTTGGGAAAATATATTGACTATCTAGCTGATCTGTGCCCCTCATTATTTTATAGACCTCTATAAGATCACCCCTCAGCCTCCTACGCTCCAGAGAAAAAAGTCCCAGTCTATCCAGCCTCTCCTTATAACTCAATCCATCAAGTCCCGGTCACATCCTAGTAAATCTTTTCTGCACTCTTTCTAGTTTAATAATATCCTTTCTGTAATAGGGTGACCAGAACTGTACACAGTATTCCAAGTGTGGCCTTACCAATGTCTTGTACAACTTCAACAAGTTATAGCTAGGGTGTAGAGAAAGATCAACTTAATGCGAGGGAGGTCCATTCAAAAGTCTGATGGCAGCAGGGAAGAAGCTGTTCTTGAGTCGGTTGGTACGTGACCTCAGACTTTTGTATCTTTTTCCCGACGGAAGAAGGTGGAAGAGAGAATGTCCGGGGTGCGTGGGGTCCTTAATTATGCCGGCTGCTTTTCCCCCGAGGCAGCAGGAAGTGTAGACAGAGTCAGTGGATGGGAGGCTGGTTTGCGTGATGGATTGGGCTACATTGACAACCTTTTGTAGTTCCTTGCGGTCTTGGGCAGAGCAGGAGCCCCAGACCAAGCTGTGATACAACCAGAAAGAATGCTTTCTATGGGGCATCTGTAAAAATTGGTGAGAGTCGTAGCTGACATGCCAAATTTCCTTCGTCTCCTGAAAAAGTAGAGGCGTTGGTGGGGCTTTCTTAACTATAGTGTCGGCATGGGGGGGACCAGGACAGGTTGTTGGTGATCTGGACACCTAATAACCTGAAGCTCTCGACCCTTTCTACTTCGTCCCCATTGATGTAGACAGGGGCATGTTCTCCTTTACGCTTCCTGAAGTTGATGACAATCTCCTTGGTTTTGTTGACATTGAAGGAGAGATTATTGTTGCCGCACCAGTTCACCAGATTCTCTATCTCATTCCTGT
>NW_027594648.1:0-10000 GCF_964213995.1 Mustelus asterias | reverse complement strand
AGGCCAGTCGGCCCATCGAGTCTGCACCAGCCACAATCCCCACCCAGGCCTTATCCCCATAACCCCATGCATTTACCCCAGCTAATCCCCCTGACACTAAAGGGACAATTTATCATGGCCAATCCACCTAACCTTTGGACTGTGGGAGGAAACCAGAACATTGGAGGAAACCCACGCAGACACGGGGAGAACAGGCAGCCTCCGCACAGACGGTGACCCGAGGCCGGGAATCGAACCCGAGAGCCTGGCGCTGTGAGGCAGCAGTGCTAACCACTGGACCACTCACCAACCCCTCCCCAAAGCTCCGTAATCACCAAAGGATGCATTGCAGAACCGAGGCCATTCAGACCATTGTGCCCATTCTACCCCTTTGGGAACATTATCCAATTCCTCCCATGTCCCGTGCCGAACACTGTCCGTTCCACTCAAAGATATCTCCTCCCTTTCCCTGCTCCCGTTTTATTTCCTCTCTCAACCCCCAATTCTCCAGATCCCGCTCCACCACTTCTATCTCTCTTTCTCTCCCCTCATTTCTCTATTTAGTTCCCTCCTTCTCTCTCCATTTCTCTGACATGTATTTTTCCATCCTCTCTGCACCTTACATTCTCCTGTCCTTCTCCACCCCTTTATTCTCCTCCTCCTGTCTCTCCGTCTATTTATTCCTGACTTTCCCACCATTTCTCCTCCCTTTCTGCCACCTTCCTCCTCATTTCACCTTCCTCTCGTCCCAGCTGCCTCTTCCTCACACTCCCCGCCAGCCTTATCCTCCCCGTGCCTCCCTCCTCCCCGATGACTCTTTTCTCCGGCCCCTCTCCATATATTCCCACTCTCCCTCACTCCAGATTGTCTTTTCCCTCCTCATCTCTTACACCCTTCCTCCACTTTCCCTGGTTGTCACCTTCTGTCACTCCACTCACTCTCTCTCCCCCCCCAGACCCCCCCCTCCGCAGCTCCCCCAGCCCTCCCCCCCACCGAGCCCTCCCCACAGCTCCCCCAAGCCGACCCCGCAGCTCCCCCCGCCCCGCAGCTCCCCCCCTGCCCCCCAGCTCCCCCCCTGCCCCCCAGCTCCCCCCCTGCAGCCCCCCCCCGCAGCTCCCCCCCACGCCCCCCACAGCTCCCCCCAACGCCCCCCACAGCTCCCCCCAGCCGCTCTCCCCCCACAGATCCCTCCCCTTCCCCATTCCACCCATCATGCGCTCTCCATTCTTCCCACCCATATTTCTCTGATCCCACTCTCCACCCTCCCTTTCACCTCCCTCACTCCCCCGCCCCTCACTCCTCCTCTTCCCCTCTCTCTCACTCCCCCTCTCTTTTCCTTCTCTCTCTCTGCCTCAATCTCTTCCTCCTTTTACCCTTTTTCACTCCCTCCTCTTCCCTTCCCTTTATCGACTTTCTTCCCCTTTATTCTCCTGTCCTCTTCTCTCTCTCTCTCTCCTCCTTTGCTCGCTGCCTCTCTATTTTTCTCCCGATCGTTCTCTCCCTTTCTCAGCTTTTCTCCCTCTTAATCTTTCCCATTCTTCCCATCTATCTCTCTCCTTTCTCTCTCCTCTCATTGTTCCTATTATTTCTATCCTATTTCACTGCCTCCTCCTTTTCCTCTCCTTCTGTTTTCTCTCTCTCTCCTTTCTCATTGTTTCTCTCTCTCTGTTTCTCTGCCTCCTTCTTTCCCTTTCTTCTCTCTCTCTCTCTCTGAATGAACACACTCATTGTCCTCCCCCCTCTCCCCCGGGTGGAAATTCCCTGCAGGAGGAAAGCTCAGTAAGGACTTTACTCCCTCCTTCCCCCACTCTCCCTCTCCCCCACTCTGTCCCCCCCCCCCCCTCTCCCTCTGTGCCCCTCCCTCTCCCTCTGTGCCCCTTTACCTGCTGTCCAGATCACTGTGAGAATGAGGACCTTCGCTGCTCTCGGCGTGCACCGGCCGTGCCTTGGCTGCATCCTCCTCCCAGGGGCTGAGAAACAGCCAGACAGTCCCAGCACCCAGCCCAGGAGCTGCTGCTGGATCCAGGGACAGCCCAGCCCAGCCCAGGAGCTGCTGGATCCAGGGACAGCACAGGGACACCCAGCCCAGGAGCTGCTGTATTCAGGGATCTCACACACACACACAGGGAAAGGCTAAACCCACTCGACACTCCCTTTAAACACAGCTCCCAGGGTCCTAGTGCACACTCTCTATCCCCCAGCTGCTGGGAAAATGTGCAAATGGGTCTACCATTGTCCCTCAGCACACCATTTGTCCCGGCTGGGACAAGCTCACCAACTCCTCCAGGGTTCGCCTGCAGCCTATCTCCAGCACACCCTGGATAACGTTTATTTATTAGTGTCACAAGTAGGCTTACATTCACACTGCAATTAAGTTACTTTGAAAATCCCCTGAGTCGCCACACTGCGGCGCCTGTTCGGGTACACCGAGGGAGAATTTAACATGACCAATGCACCCTAACCAGCACATCTTTCAGACTGTGGGAGAAAACCCACGCAGACACGGGCAGAATGTGCAAACTCCACACAGCCAGTGACCCACTCACCTGAAGAAGGAGCTTAAGGCTCCGAAAGCTTGTGTGGCTTTTGCTACCAAATAAACCTGTTGGACTTTAACCTGGTGTTGTTAAACTTCTTATTGTGAGAAACTCTGCCAGAGGGTCGGTGCAGATCCGATGGGCCGAATGGCCTCTTCTGCACTGGAGGGATTCTGATTCTATCTTTGAGCCTTTCGCTTGGCAAGATATTGCAATGTGGGGGGTTTGGCAGGGGTGGGGGTAGGGGATAACAAAGGTTGTTTGGTTGCCAGTTTAGCATCATCCGATTGGGCACAGTGATTCCAAATAAACCTGTTGGACTTTAACCTGGTGTTGTGAGACTTCTTACCGTGTTTACCCCAATCCAACCTCCAGCGTCTCCACATCATGTCATCCAATTGGGTAATAGGAACGTACTAAGTAAGGAGCCTTAGTAGGCCATTCAGCCCCTCGAGCCTGCTGCCCCATTCACAGCTGATCTGATTGTAACCCCCAGCTCTACATTCCTGCCGACCCCCCGATAACCTTTTACCCCCTCCTTCGTCAAGAATCTCTCTCGCTCTGCCTTAAAAATATTCACAGACTCTGCTTCCACTGCCTTTTGAGGAAGAATGTTCCAGAGACTCACCCCCCCTCTGAGAGAAAGAAATTCCCCTCATCTCCTCTTAAATGAGCGACCCCTTATTTTTAAACAGTGACCTCGAGTTCTCGATTCTCCCCCAAGTGGAAATATCCTCTCCACCCTGGATACTCCCTCAGGATCTTAAGGGTTTCAATTAAGTCGCCCTCTTACTCTTCTAAACTGCAGCCAAGCTTGTCCGTAAGACAACTCTCCATTCCCGGTATTGGTCTGGTAAACTTTCTCTGAACTGCTTCCAACACATTTACACCTTTCCTGAAATAAGGAGACCAATACTGTACACAATACTCCAAATCATAGAATCCCTATAGTGCAGAAGGAGGCCATTTGGCCCATCGAGTCTGCATCGACCACAATCCCATCTGGGTCCGAACCCCATAATCCCACTTATTTACCCTGCTCAACCCCCTGACACTAAGGGGCAATTTCGCACGGCCCATCCCCCAACCTACACATCTTTGGACTGCAGGAGAAAACCGGAGCACCCGGAGGAAACCCACGCTGTAAGTTTCAGGGCAATCCTCCATATTTTAAAAGTGGCCAACCCTGGCTGCTGGCTGATAAAAACCTCCCAGAAGGCTCGGCAGGACAAGGTGTGAGCCCCCTGAATATGCAAGTGGCCAGAAAGGCAGACACACCAGTGATCGAATCATCAGAAGGACAAAGGGAGATGGAGACCAGCAGACGAACAATAAACAGACCAGCAGGGAGACAATGGCCACAGAAATCAGGAAGGCCGCTGCCCTCGATTTGCCCAAGCCATCAGGAGGTGCGTCAACACCAAATTCATCAGCCGCACTCACAAGACGGCACCGAACATCACCCAAGCACAACGCAACGCCATCCACGCTCTCAAGACCAACCGCAACATTTTCATCAAACCAGCAGACAAAGAAGGGGCCATCGTCATACTGAACAGTACGGATTACTGCAAAGAAGTGTACCGACAACTGAACAACGAGGAACACTACAGACAGTTACCCGCAGATCCGACCAAAGAACACACCCGTCAACTCAACACTCTGATCAAAACCTTTGATCCGGACCTTCAGAGCACCCTCCGTGCTCTCATCCCACCTACTCCCCACGTTGGAGATCTTCTTCTGCCTCCCAAAGATACACAAGGCAAACACACCCGGCCGTCCCATCGTTTCAGGAAATGGAACCCTGTGCGAGAACCTCTCTGGCTATGTCGAGGGCATCTTGAAACCCATTGTACAAAGAACCCCCAGCTTTTGTCGCGACACCACAGACTTCCTACAGAAACTCAGCACACATGGAGCAGTTGAACCAGGAGCACTCCTCGTCACAATGGATGTCTCGGCACTCTACACCAGCATCCCACACGATGATGGCATTGCTACAACGGCCTCAGTACTCAATGCCGTCAACTGCCAGTTTCCAGATGCAATTTTACAACTCATCCGCTTCATCCTGGACCACAATGTCTTCACCTTCAACAACCAGTTCTTCATCCAGACACACGGAACAGCCATGGGGACCAAATTCGCACCTCAATATGCCAACATCTTCTTGCACAGGTTCGAACAAGACTTCTTCACCGCACAGGACCTTCAACCGATGCTATACACTAGATATATCGATGATATTTTCTTCCTTTGGACTCATGGTGAGCAATCACTGAAACAACTCTATGATGACATCAACAAGTTCCATCCCACCATCAGACTCACCATGGACTACTCTCCGGAATCGGTTGCATTCTTGGACACACGCATCTCCATTAAGGACGGTCACCTCAGCACCTCACTGTACCGCAAGCCCACGGATAACCTCACGATGCTCCACTTCTCCAGCTTCCACCCTAAACACATTAAAGAAGCCATCCCCTACGGACAAGCCCTCCGAATACACAGAATCTGCTCGGATGAGGAGGATCGCAACAGACACCTCCAGACGCTGAAAGATGCCCTCATAAGAACAGGATATGGCGCTCGACTCATTGATCAACAGTTCCGACGCGCCACAGCGAAAAACCGCACCGACCTCCTCAGAAGACAAACACGGGACACGGTGGACAGAGTACCCTTCGTCGTCCAGTACTTCCCCGGAGCGGAGAAGCTACGGCATCTCCTCCGGAGCCTTCAACATGTCATTGATGAAGACGAACATCTCGCCAAGGCCATCTCCACACCCCCACTTCTTGCCTTCAAACAACCGCGCAACCTCAAACAGACCATTGTCCGCAGCAAACTACCCAGCCTTCAGGAGAACAGTGACCACGACACCACACAACCCTGACACAGCAACCTCTGCAAGATGTGCCGTATCATCGACACGGATGCCATCATCTCACGTGAGAACATCATCCACCAGGTACACGGTACATACTCTTGCAACTCGGCCAACGTTGTCTACCTGATACGCTGCAAGAAAGGATGTCCCGAGGCATGGTACATTGGGGAAACCATGCAGACGCTATGACAACGGATGAATGAACACCGCTCGACAATCACCAGGCAAGACTGTTCTCTTCCTGTGGGGGAGCACTTCAGCAGTCACGGGCATTCAGCCTCGGATCTTCAGGTAAGCGTTCTCCAAGGCGGCCTTCACGACACACGACAGCGCAGAGTCACTGAGCAGAAACTGATAGCCAAGTTCCGCACACATGAGGACGGCCTAAACCGGGATGTTGGGTTCATGTCACACTATCAGTAACCCCCACAGCTTGCCTCCTGGACTTGCAGAATCTCACTGGCTGTCCTGTCTGGAGGCAATACACATCTCTTTAACCTGTGCTTAATGCTCCCTCCACCCACATTGTCTGTATCTTTAAGACCTGGCTGGCTGTCGATATTCGCATTCTAATCAGTATTCTGTAACTTGATTTTGTGTCTCTGTGCCCTGTTTGAGAGCACATTTCCACTCCATCTGACGAAGGAGCAGCGCTCCGAAAGCTTATGGTATTTGCTACCAAATAAACCTGTTGGACTTTAACCTGGTGTTGTGAGACTTCTTACAGAAATCAGCCCATCCACAGAAGACAAGAAGACCCATCCCACTGATGGGATACCGTTCAGGAAGCTCCGGAGGAGCATTAAAAAGACATTAAAATAACGACCCCCGGGGGTCAAGGCAGTTCCAGCCTTTTGTGTTTGGACTTAAACCGAGATTGCCGGTGATCGGAAGCCCATTGTCCTCGAAAATCACCTCCGGGGGCAGGGAAGTTGGTTGTTAAATTGGGCTGAAGTTAAGATCAAGAGAGTCAGACAAGCCAAACGGAGCTCTCTTCCAGAATCGCAAGCTCATGTGCAGAGGTGAAGACCAACAGCAGCCCAGTTTCAACCCTGCACTAAGACATTCGAGCCCATCACAAGGAACCCCTGATCCCCTTATTCATCAAGAACCTATCTATCTCTGTCTGAGACACTCAATGCCCCGGCCTCCACAGCCTTCTGCGGCAAAGAGTTCCACAGATTCACCCTCTCTGGCTGAAGAAATTCCTCCTCATCTCCGTTTTAAAGGATCGTCCCTTTCGCCTGAGGTTGTGCCCTCTGGTTCTAGTTTTTCCTACCAGTGGAAACATCCTCTCCACGTCCACTCGATCCAGGCCTCGCAGTACCCTGTAAGTTTCAATAAGATCCCCCCTCATCCTTCGAAACTCCCAATGAGTACAGACCCAGAATCCTCAACCGTTCCTCATACGACAAGCTCTTCATTCCAGGGATCATTCTTGTGAACCTCCTCTGGACCCTTTCCAAGGCCAGCACATCCTTCCTTAGATATGGGGCCCAGAACTGCTCACAGAACTCCAGAGCCTTATACTGCCTCAGAAGTACATCCTTGCTCTTGTATTCTCGCCCTCTCGACATGAATGCTAACATTGCATTTGCCTTCCTAACTGCCGACTGAACCTGCACGTTAACCTTAAGAGAATCTTGAACAATGAATCCCAAATCCCTTTGTGTTTCTATTTCCTAAGCATTTTCCCATTTAGAAAATAGTCTCTGCCTCCATTCCTCCTTCCAAAGTGCATAACCTCACACTTTTCCACATTGTATTCCATCTGCCACTTCTTTACCCACTCTCCTAACCTGTCCAAGTCCTTCTGCAGCCCCCCCTGCTTCCTCAATACTACCCATCCCTCTACATATCTTTGTATCATCTGCAAACTTAGCAACAGTGCCTTCAGTTCCTTCCTCCAAATCGTTAATGTATATTTTACAAGTGATCTGCCCATTGGCTGCAGTCAATCCTTCTGAAGTGAATGATACATTCCCAGAGCCCTTCATTTGCACTCTGCTGGCTCTCCTCAGAGGTGCAGAGGATGATATACTATTCATTCTGTTAAAACGGTGAGCCAGCTGATTGCAACGGCTGAGTTAATTCCCCGTTGCCCTGGAATATAATTGGTACAGAGATTGAACTCGAAAATTCAAAAAGATTAGACAATACCAATCATGTTAATTGACTAATGAGCCAACATTAATGAGCTGATGAGGGGGAGGGGGGGTTTAAACTTAGCTTGTTGCGGGGCAGGGGGGGGGGACCTAAAGGGTATTCAGATATAAGAAAATAAAGTTGCTGATGGGAAGTATAAATGAAAGTAGAATTCAAGGTATTCTCTCTGAATGTATAACATTCGCATCACGCAAACCAGCCTCCCATCCATTGACTCTGTCTACACTTCCCGCTGCCTCGGGAAAAGCAGCCAGCATAATTAAGGACCCCACGCACCCCGGACATTCTCTCTTCCACCTTCTTCCATCGGGAAAAAGATACAAAAGTCTGAGGTCACATACCAATGACTCAAGAACAGCTTCTTCCCTGCTGCTGTCAGACTTTTGAACAGACTTACCTACACCCTGGCTACGGCTGTATCACTACATTCTGCACCCTCTCGTTTCCTTCTCTATGAACGGTATGCTTTGTCTATAATAGCACGCAAAAAACAACACTTTTCACTGTATACTAACATGTGATAATAATATATCAAATCAAAATATTTCTGAGAATACTCTCATTCTCGTACTCCCTTGCTTTTTCTCCTCATTCGCTGTCTCTTGTGATTTGCAGGAGATTGTGATCTGTAACCAGTACTGATTATACAAGGGGGGGGGGGCAGTGAATGGAACTGCCCTCCTGGGTTACCGACAGCACTCAGTTGCTCATGTTTAAGATTTCCTTGATAATTGGAGCCTGGTGCCTGGGACACGTCTGAACTCAGGGTGGAAACTTGAATCCGATGTGCATGTTCATTGCAGTGTTAATGTAAGCCATGACATTAATAAATAAATATACTTTAAACTTTAACATACGGGACTTACACTGGATTCTAACTCAGTCACCAGCCAGTCGAACAGAACTAAAAAGCACAACCACCGCCGCGAATGTCTCCAAACAGACCCAAACTACCCCCCAACCAATCTCCCCTCTCACACCTCCCCCTTCACTTACCCACCTCATTCCCCCTCCCAGCACCCCCCTCATTTCCCCCTCCCCCGCAGCCCCCTCATTTCCCCCTCCACGCAACCCCCTCCCCAGCAGCCCCTCATTCCCCCTCCCTCTACTCACCTCATTCCCCCTACCCCCAAACCCCCATTCATCCTCCCTCGCACACCCTCCCCCTCATTCCCCCTCCCTCCCCCTCCCCTGCACCTCCCTCCTCATTCCCCCTTCCCCGCACCCACCTCACTCCCCCTCCCCCGCACCCCCTCCTCATTCCCCCTCCCCCGCACCCCCCTCCTCATTCCCCCTCCCCCGCACCCCCCTCCTCACTCCCCCTGCCCTGCACCCCCGCCTCATTCCCCCTCCCCCACACCCCCCTCCTCATTCCCCCTCCCCCACACCCCCTCCTCATTCCCCCACACCCCCCTCCCCTGCACCCCCTCCCCCGCACCCCCCTCATTTCCCCTCCCCCACACCGCCCTCCCCCGCACCCCCCTCATTTCCCCTCCCCGCAGCCCCCTCCTCACTCCCCCTCCTCCTCACCACACCTCATTCCTCCACACCCTGCACCCCCTCCTCACTCTACCTCCCCCTCCCCGCTCCTCATTCCCCCTCCCCCGCACCCCCTCCGCATTCCCCATCCTCATTCCCCCTCCCCCGCACCCCCTCCTCACTCCCCCTCCCCCGCAGCCCCCTCCTCATTCCCCTCCCCCGCAACCCCCTCACTCTCCCTCCCCGCACCCCCTTTCTCATTACCCCTCCCCCCGCACCCCCTCCTCACCCCGCTCCTCACTCCCCCTCCCCCGCAACCCCCTCACTCCCCTCCCCCACACCCCCTTCCTCATTACCCCTCCCACGCACCCACTTCACTCACCTCATCACTCCCCCTCACCTGCATCCCTCACTCCCAATCCCCCCACCCCTGCACACACCTCCTCATTCCCTCCTCCCTTCATTCCCCTCCTTTATCCCCCTCCCCATTCCTTCTCCCTCCATTCTCCCTCCCACAATTCCCCCCCCTCAACCCGCCCCCCCCACTCCCCCTCCCTGCTCAACCCCCTCCCCCCCTCTCACCCCTCTCCCCCTCCCTCCCCCTCATTCCCCCCTCCCTCTCGCGCTCTGACAGTTTGAATCGTTTCCCACACCGAACCCCCCCGCGCCCTGCCAACCCACCCCGCGCCCCGCCAACCTCACCCCACCCCCCCTCACCCCGCCAACCCCCCCACCCCCCCCGCGCCCCGCCAACCCCCCACCCCCTCCCGCGCCCCGCCAACCTCCCCCCCACCCCCACTCACCCCCGCCAACCCCCCCACCCGCGCACCCAGTGGGGGAGGGGGAATAGTGGAGGGGATGGTATGGGGGAGGGAATGAGAAGATGTGTGCGGTGGAGGGGGAGTGGGGAGGGGAAGGGGGGCAGGGAATGGAGGGGGGGAGA
>NW_027594647.1:0-14782 GCF_964213995.1 Mustelus asterias | reverse complement strand
TAGGGGGGCTGGGGGAGGTTACAGAGATAGGGAGGGGGTGTAGGGGGGCTGGAGGAGGTTACAGTGATAGGGAGGGGGTGTCGGGGGCTGGAGGAGGTTACAGAGATAGGGAGGGGTGTAGGGGGGCTGGAGGAGGTTACAGAGATAGGGAGGGGGTGTAGGGGGGGCTGGAGGAGGTTACAGAGATAGGGATGGGGTGTAGGGGGGCTGGAGGAGGTTACAGAGATAGGGAGGGGGGTGTAGGGGGGCTGGAGGAGGTTACAGAGATAGGGATGGGGTGTAGGGGGGCTGGAGGAGGTTACAGAGATAGGGATGGGGTGTAGGGGGGCTGGAGGAGGTTACAGAGATAGGGAGGGGGGTGTAGGGGGGCTGGAGGAGGTTACAGAGATAGGGAGGGGGGGCTGGAGGAGGTTACAGAGATAGGGAGGGGGGTGTAGGGGGGCTGGAGGAGGTTACAGAGATAGGGAGGGAGTGTAGGGGGGACTGGAGGGGATTACAGAGATAGGGAGGGGGTGTAGGGGGGCTGGAGGAGGTTACAGAGATAGGGAGGGAGAGGGGGTTTTGAGGGTTTCTGCAGTCGAATAGCTGCGCTGGCTTCCCTTCCCCCTCCTCCCCCCCAGACTCTGAGCTGCAGGGAACTGTGTTGTATTATTAATCTGGACTGGGTAATAAATAAGGACTTTAATGTTGCTGATGTTAGCAGATCTCTCTCCCTCCCCCATCTGGAGACCGGGAATGATTAACCTGCAAATTTTGGAATAGATATTCATATCCCGAGTGTCCAAATACCTTAGAATACACCGCCAGCCTGTTACACAGGAACAGGAGGAGGCCATTCAGCCCCTCTCTCTCCCCAGCCTGTTACACAGGGACAGGAGGAGGCCATTCAGCCCCTCTCTCTCTTTCCAGCCTGTTACACAGGGACAGGAGGAGGCCCATTCAGCCCCTCTCTCTCTCTCCAGTCTGTTACACAGGAACAGGAGGAGGCCATTCAGCCCCTCTCTCTCTCCAGCCTGTTACACAGGGACAGGAGGAGGCCATTCAGCCCCTCTCTCTCCCCAGCCTGTTACACAGGGACAGGAGGAGGCCATTCAGCCCCTCTCTCTCTTTCCAGCCTGTTACACAGGGACAGGAGGAGGCCATTCAGCCCCTCTCTCTCCTCCAGCCTGTCACACAGGAACAGGAGGAGGCCCATTCAGCCCCTCTCTCTCCCCAGCCTGTCACACAGGAACAGGAGGAGGCCCATTCAGCCCCTCTCTCTCTCTCCAGCCTGTTACACAGGAACAGGAGGAGGCCATTCAGCCCCTCTCTCTCTCTCCAGCCTCTGACACAGGCACAGGAGGAGGCCATTCAGCCCCTCTCTCTCTCCAGCCTGTTACACAGGAACAGGAGGAGGCCATTCAGCCCCTCTCCAGCCTGTTACACAGGGACAGGAGGCCATTCAGCCCCTCTCTCCCCAGCCTGTCACACAGGAACAGGAGGAGGCCATTCAGCCCCTCTCTCGCCAGCCTGTCACACAGGAACAGGAGGAGGCCATTCAGCCCCTCTCTCTCCCCAGCCTGTTACACAGGGACAGGAGGAGGCCATTCAGCCCCTCTCTCGCCAGCCTGTTCCACAGGAACAGGAGGAGGCCATTCAGCCCCTCTCTCTCTCCAGCCTGTTACACAGGGACAGGAGGAGGCCATTCAGCCCCTCTCTCTCTCTCCAGCCTGTTACACAGGGACAGGAGGAGGCCATTCAGCCCCTCTCTCTGTCTCCGGCCTGTTACACAGGGACAGGAGGAGGCCATTCAGCCCCTCTCTCTCCAGCCTGTTACACAGGGACAGGAGGAGGCCATTCAGCCCCTCTCTCTCTCCAGCCTGTTACACAGGAACAGGAGGAGGCCATTCAGCCCCTCTCTCTCCAGCCTGTTACACAGGGACAGGAGGAGGCCATTCAGCCCCTCTCTCTCCTCCAGCCTGTTACACAGGAACAGGGGGAGGCCATTCAGCCCCTCTCTCTCTCTCAAACCTGTTACACAGGAACAGGAGGAGGCCATTCAGCCCCTCTCTCTCCAGCCTGTTACACAGGGACAGGAGGAGGCCATTCAGCCCCTCTCCAGCCTGTTACACAGGAACAGGAGGAGGCCATTCAGCCCCTCTCTCTCTCCAGCCTGTTACACAGGGACAGGAGGAGGCCATTCAGCCCCTCTCTCTCCCCAGCCTGTTACACAGGGACAGGAGGAGGCCATTCAGCCCCTCTCTCTCCCCAGCCTGTTACACAGGAACAGGAGGAGGCCATTCAGCCCCTCTCTCTCTCTCCAGCCTGTTACACAGGGACAGGAGGAGGCCATTCAGCCCCTCTCTCTGTCTCCGGCCTGTTACACAGGGACAGGAGGAGGCCATTCAGCCCCTCTCTCTCTTTCCAGGCTGTTACACAGGGACAGGAGGAGGCCATTCAGCCCCTCTCTCTCTCCAGCCTGTTACACAGGAACAGGAGGAGGCCATTCAGCCCCTCTCTCTCCAGCCTGTTACACAGGGACAGGAGGAGGCCATTCAGCCCCTCTCTCTCCAGCCTGTTACACAGGGACAGGAGGAGGCCATTCAGCCCCTCTCTCTCCAGCCTGTTACACAGGAACAGGAGGAGGCCATTCAGCCCCTCTCTCTGTCTCCGGCCTGTTACACAGGGACAGGAGGAGGCCATTCAGCCCCTCTCTCTCCAGCCTGTTACACAGGAACAGGAGGAGGCCATTCAGCCCCTCTCTCTCCAACCTGTTACACAGGAACAGGAGGAGGCCATTCAGCCCCTCTCTCTCCAGCCTGTTACACAGGAACAGGAGGAGGCCATTCAGCCCCTCTCTCTCCGGCCTGTTACACAGGAACAGGAGGAGGCCATTCAGCCCCTCTCTCGCTCCAGCCTGTTACATAGGAACAGGAGGAGGCCATTCAGCCCCTCTCTCTCCAGCCTGTGACACAGGAACAGGAGGAGGCCATTCAGCCCCTCTCTCTCCGGCCTGTTACACAGGAACAGGAGGAGGCCATTCAGCCCCTCTCTCTCCAGCCTGTTACACAGGAACTGGAGGAGGCCATTCATCCCCTCTCCTCCAGCCTGTTACACAGGGACAGGAGGAGGCCATTCAGCCCCTCTCCTTGAGGCTGTTACACAGGAACAGGAGGAGGCCATTCAGCCCCTCTCTCTCCAGCCTGTTACACAGGCACAGGAGGAGGCCATTCAGCCCCTCTCCTTGAGCCTGTTACACAGGAACAGGAGGAGGCCATTCAGCCCCTCTCTCTCCAGCCTGTTACACAGGCACAGGAGGAGGCCATTCAGCCCCTCTCCTTGAGCCTGTTACACAGGAACAGGAGGAGGCCATTCAGCCCCTCTCTCTCCAGCCTGTTACACAGGAACAGGAGGAGGCCATTCATCCCCTCTCCTCCAGCCTGTTACACAGGGACAGGAGGAGGCCATTCAGCCCCTCTCCTTGAGGCTGTTACACTGGAACAGGAGGAGGCCATTCAGCCCCTCTCTCTCCAGCCTGTTACACAGGAACAGGAGGAGGCCATTCAGCCCCTCTCTCTCCAAACTGTTACACAGGAACAGGAGGAGGCCATTCAGCCCCTCTCCTTGAGGCTGTTACACAGGCACAGGAGGAGGCCATTCAGCCCCTCTCCAGCCTGTTACACAGGCACAGGAGGAGGCCATTCAGCCCCTGTCTCTCTGTCCAGCCGGTTACACAGGAACAGGAGGAGGCCATTCAGCCCCTCTCTCCAGCCTGTGACACAGGAACAGGGGGAGGCCATTCAGCCCCTCTCCAGCTCCCCGCGGGGGCGACAGACAGAGAGAGAGTGTTGAAATTTGGTCTGTCGGATACACAGACAGACAAAGCCCGTAAGAGCATTCAGGCAGGTAGAAATGCACAGAGTTATTAATGACCCCCTCCCTGCACCCAATCATGCGTCTGACAAGACGGAGGCTCGATGACCGATCCAAGGATAGAAAAATGCCTGAGAGAGTGTCAGCACCAGCGACGGCCCGTAGAGGAACCAATCCTGCTGCTCTCAGTCACAGCCTAGTCCCTCTCAAACCAGCAACCCCCCTCGCACCGCCCCCCCACCAATTCCCCTCCCTGGCACTGTCCGAGGGAGCGTAGAGAGGGGTGGGTGGGGAGGGAGATTTACCCAGAACGGTACAAGGACAGGGGGGGGGTGAAGGATGAGGGGAGGTGGTCTTCAGCCTCTACCGAGAGGGTAATTCTTCCCAGATCTGCGCTGAGGGAGCGCCGCACTGTGTGGGAGGGTCGGTGCTGAGGGAGCGCCGCACTGTGTGGGAGGGTCAGTGCTGAGGGAGCGCCGCACTGTGTGGGAGGGTCGGTGCTGAGGGAGCGCCGCACTGTGGGAGGGTCGGTGCTGAGGGGGCGCCGCACTGTGGGGAGGGTCAGTGCTGAGGGAGCGCCGCACTGTGGGGAGGGTCGGTGCTGAGGGAGCGCCGCACTGTGGGAGGGTCGGTGCTGAGGGAGCGCCGCACTGTGGGGAGGGTCGGTGCTGAGGGAGCGCCGCACTGTGGGGAGGGTCAGTGCTGAGGGAGCGCCGCACTGTGTGGGAGGGTCAGTGCTGAGGGAGCGACGCACTGTGGGGAGGGTCAGTGCTGAGGGAGCGCCGCACTGTGGGGAGGGTCGGTGCTGAGGGAGCGCCGCACTGTGGGGAGGGTCGGTGCTGAGGGAGCGCCGCACTGTGGGGAGGGTTGGTGCTGAGGGAGCGCCGCACTGTGTGGGAGGGTCAGTGCTGAGGGAGCGACGCACTGTGGGGAGGGTCGGTGCTGAGGGAGCGCCGCACTGTGGGGAGGGTCAGTGCTGAGGGAGCGCCGCACTGTGTGGGAGGGTCAGTGCTGAGGGAGCGACGCACTGTGGGGAGGGTCAGTGCTGAGGGAGCGCCGCACTGTGGGGAGGGTCGGTGCTGAGGGAGCGCCGCACTGTGGGGAGGGTTGGTGCTGAGGGAGCGCCGCACTGTGTGGGAGGGTCAGTGCTGAGGGAGCGACGCACTGTGGGGAGGGTCAGTGCTGAGGGAGCGCCGCACTGTGGGGAGGGTTGGTGCTGAGGGAGCGCCGCACTGTGGGAGGGTCAGTGCTGAGGGAGCGCCGCACCTGTGGGGGGGGGCCGGGGGGGGGAGCGCCGCACTGTGTGGGAGGGTCGGTGCTGAGGGAGCGCCGCACTGTGGGAGGGTCAGTGCTGAGGGAGCGCCGCACTGTGGGGAGGGTCAGTGCTGAGGGAGCGCCGCACTGTGGGAGGGTCAGTGCTGAGGGAGCGCCGCACTGTGGGAGGGTCAGTGCTGAGGGAGCGCCGCACTGTGGGAGGGTCAGTGCTGAGGGAGCGCCGCACTGTGGGAGGGTCAGTGCTGAGGGAGCGCCGCACTGTGGGAGTGTCGGTGCTGAGGGAGCGCCGCACTGTGGGAGGGTCGGTGCTGAGGGAGCGCCGCACTGTGGGAGGGTCAGTGCTGAGGGAGCGCCGCACTGTGGGAGGGTCAGTGCTGAGGGAGCGCCGCACTGTGGGAGGGTCAGTGCTGAGGGAGCGCCGCACTGTGGGGAGGGTCAGTGCTGAGGGAGCGCCGCACTGTGGGGAGGGTCAGTGCTGAGGGAGCGCCGCACTGTGGGAGGGTCGGTGCTGAGGGAGCGCCGCACTGTGGGAGGGTCAGTGCAGACGAACATTTACTGATTTTTTTCCTCAACAGTTTCCTGTTGGAAATGTGGAGAAGCAGATCTGTGTCTGGGAGAATTAGTCTACAATTAAATTACTGCATCAGAACTGAACAGAGCAGGGGATAATTCACCCTTTGCCCCAGAACACGGGTTTGAGTGTGGATTTAATGATAGCTGCGTGGTCAGAGAGAGAGAGATCCCTGCGTAGGCCGCAATGGTAAACCCCCTCTTCCGAACTCAGCTGCTAAAAAGCAACATGCCACAGAGAGGGGAGCTCAACACCATCCAGGACCAAGCAGCACCCCTCTCCCCTCCCCTCCCCATCGACACGCTAACCCCACCCCCCCCCCCCCACCGCCCCCCCCCCCCCCCCCCCCCCCCACCTCCGACATCCACTCCCTCCACCACCGACGCACAGCGGTAGCTGTGCGCACCAACTACTGGATGTCCCCGCAGCGACTCGCCGAGGCTCCTTCGAACAGCACCTTCCAAACCCACCAACCACCTCTCCCCACCGAGAAGGATAAGGGGATGATTGGGGGAGGGGGGGGCAGCAGCAGAGGTATGGGGAACACCCCCCCCACCTGCAAGCTCCTCCCTCTGCATGCCTGCGCCCACAAATCCCGGAACTCTCAAAAGGTTGCTGAAGAAGATTGGGTCACACGGAGTTGGGGGTCGGGTGTTGGCGTGTATTGGGGATTGGCTACCCGACAGGAAGCAGAGAGTCGGAATAAATGGGTGCTTTTCTGGTTGGCGGATGGTGACTAGTGGCGTGCCGCAGGGATCGGTACTGGGGCCTCAACTGTTTACCATTTATATAGAACATAGAAAAACTACAGCACAAAACAGGCCCTTCGGCCCCACAAGTTGTGCCGAACACATCCCTACCTTCTAGGCCTACCTATAACCCTCAATCCTATTAAGTCCCATGTACACATCCAGGAGTCTCTTAAAAGACCCTATTGAGTTTGCCTCCACCACCACTGACGGCAGCCGATTCCACTCGCCCACCACCCTCTGTGTGAAAAACTTCCCCCTAACATCTCCCCTGTACCTACCCCCCAGCACCTTAAACCTGTGTCCTCTCGTAGCAGACATTTCCACCCTGGGAAAAAGCCTCTGAGAGTCCACCCGATCTATGCCTCTCAACATCTTATACACCTCTATTAGGTCTCCTCTCATCCTACGTCTCTCCAAGGAGAAAAGTCCGAGCTCCCTCAGCCTATCCTCATGAGGCATGCCACTCAATCCAGGCAACATCCTTGTAAATCTCCTCTGCACCCTTTCAATCTTTTCCACATCCTTCCTGTAATGAGGCGACCAGAACTGAGCACAGTACTCCAAGTGGGGTCTGACGAGGGTCTTATATAGCTGCATCATTCTCCCCGGACTCCTAAACTCAATCCCTCGATTGATAAAGGCCAGCACACCATACGCCTTCTTAACCACCACCTCCACCTGCAGGGCCGATTTTAGAGTCCTATGGACCCGGACCCCAAGGTCCTTCTGATCCTCTACCGTACTCAGAGTCTTTCCCTTTATATTGTACTCCTTCATCCCATTTGACCTGCCAAAATGGACCACGACGCATTTATCCGGGTTGAAGTCCATCTGTCACTTCTCCGCCCAGTCTTGCATCCTATCTATGTCCCTCTGTAACTTCTGACATCCCTCCAGACTATCCACAACCCCACCAACCTTCGTGTCGTCGGCAAACTTACCAACCCATCCCTCCGCTTCCTCATCCAGGTCATTGATGAAAATGACAAACAGCAAAGGTTCCCAGAACAGATCCCTGGGGGCACACCACTGGTGACCGACCTCCATTTAGAAAAAGACCCATCTATACCCACTCTCTGCCTCCTTTGGGCAATCCATATAGACGATCTGGAGGAGGGGACTGAGTGTAGGGTAACGAAGTTTGCAGACGACACAAAGATAAGTGGAAAAGTGAATCGTGTGGAGGGCGTAGAAGGTCTGCAGAGAGATTTGGACAGGCTGAGTGAGTGGGCGAGGATCTGGCAGATGGAGTATAACGTTGACAAATGCGAGGTTATTCACTTTGGAGGAAATAAGAGCAAATTGGATTATTATCTCAATGGAAAGAGATTACAACATGCCGCTGTGCAGAGGGACCTGGGGGTCCTTGTGCATGAGACGCAAAAACCCACTCTGCAGGTGCAACAGGTGATCAAGAAGGCAAATGGGATGTTGGCCTATATCGCGAGGGGGGATAGAATATAAAAGCAGAGACGTCTTGCTGCATCTGTACAGGGCATTGGTGAGGCCGCAGCTGGAATACTGTGTTGGTCCCCTTATTTGCGGAAGGATATATTGGCCTTGGAGGGAGTGCAGAGAAGGTTCACCAGGTTGATACCGGAGATGAGGGGGTGTTGATTATGAGGAGAGACTGAGCAGATTGGGTTTGTACTCGTTGGAGTTTAGAAGGCTGAGGGGGGGATCTTATAGAGACCTATAAGATAATGAAGGGGCTGGATAGGGTACATAGAACATAGAACAGTACAGCACAGAACAGGCCCTTCGGCCCACGATGTTGTGCCGAGCTTTATCTGAAACCAAGATCAAGCTATCCCACTCCTTATCATCCTGGTGTGCTCCATGTGCCTATCCAATAACCGCTTAAATGTTCCTAAAGTGTCTGACTCCACTATCACTGCAGGCAGTCCATTCCACACCCCAACCACTCTCTGCGTAAAGTACCTACCTCTGATATCCTTCCTATATCTCCCACCACGAACCCTATAGTTATGCCCCCTTGTAATAGCTCCATCCACCCGAGGAAATAGTCTTTGAACGTTCACTCTATCTATCCCCTTCATCATCTTATAAACCTCTATTAAGTCTCCCCTCAGCCTCCTCCGCTCCAGAGAGAACAGCCCCAGCTCCCTCAACCTTTCCTCATAAGACCTACCCTCCAAACCAGGCAGCATCCTGGTAAATCTCCTCTGCACTCTTTCCAGCGCTTCCACATCCTTCTTATAGTGAGGTGACCAGAACTGCACACAATATTCCAAATGTGGTCTCACCAAGGTCCTGTACAGCAGAGGTGGAGAGATTCTTTCCACTTAGAAAGGAAGCTAGAACTAGACGGCACAGCCTCAAAATAAGGGGGGGTCGGTTTAGGACAGAGTTGAGGAGGAACTTCTTCTCCCAGAGGGTGGTGAATCTCTGGAATTCTCTGCCCACTGAAGTGGTGGAGGCTACCTCGTTGAACATGTTTAAATCACGGATAGATGGATTCCTGATCGGTAAGGGAATTAGGGGTTATGGGGATCGGGCGGGTAAGTGGAACTGATCCACTTGCGGACGACACAAAATTGGCAGGACTTGCAGATAGTGAGGAACATTGTCAGAAGCTACAGAAGGATATAGATAGGCTGGAAATTTGGGCAAAGAAATGGCAGATGGAGTTCAATCCTGATAAATGCGAAGAGATGCATTTTGGTAGAACTAACGTAGGGGGGAGCTGTACGATAAATGGCAGAACCATAAAGGGTGTAGGTACGCAGAGGGACCTGGGTGTGCAAGTCCACAGATCCTTGAAGGTGACGTCACAGGTGGAGAAGGTGGTGAAGGCGGCATATGGCATGCTTGCCTTTATAGGACGGGGCATAGAGTATAAAAGTTGGGGTCTGATGTTGCAGTTGTATAGAACGTTGGTTCGGCCGCATTCGGAATACTGCGTCCAGTTCTGGTCGCCACACTACCAGAAGGACGTGGAGGCTTTGGAGAGAGTGCAGAGGAGGTTTACCAGGATGTGGCCTGGTATGGAGGGGCTTAGTTATGAGGAGAGATTGGGTAAACTGGGGTTGTTCTCCCTGGAAAGACGGAGGATGAGGGGAGACCTAATAGAGGTGTATAAAATTATGAAAGGCATGGATAGGGTGAACGGTGGGAAGCTTTTCCCCAGGTCGGTGGTGACGTTCACGAGGGGTCATAGGTTCAAGGTGAGGGGGGGGAGGTTTAGCACAGATATCAGAAGGACATATTTTACACAGAGGGTGGTGGGGGCCTGGAATGCGCTGCCGGGCAAGGTGGTGGAGGCGGACACACTGGGAACGTTTAAGACTTATCGAGACAGCCACATGAACGGAGTGGGAATGGAGGGATACAAAAGAATGGTCTAGTTTGGACCAGGGAGCGGCGCGGGCTTGGACGGCCGTAGGGCCTGTTCCTGTGCTGTATTGTTCTATCAGATCAGCCATAATCTTCTTGAATGGCGGGGCAGGCTCAAGGGGCTACTCCTGCTCCTATTTCTTATGTAACTCCCTAACAGCCACATGGGTGTACCTACAAAAAAAACCACACACGCACGGACTGACTGACTGATGTCCAATCACAATCCTGGAAGCCCCCTCCCTCACAGCGCCGTGGATGTACCATCGCGACCACCCCAGGCAGACACCAGTCACCCCCCCTCCCTCCTCCACAGGCCCGGCTGTCACTTGTTGCCGAGGCTGGTTGGGATTGAGCAGAGACCTTTGTTCCGTGGGTTAATACGCCCTCCCTATCTCGCTGCCGCGATCAGAACCTACCCCAATCTCAAAGCCAAACTTTAAACAATCCCTCGGAGGCTCTGCTAACTCAGTGTAGAGGGAGCTTTACTCTGTATCTAACCCCGTGCTGTACCTGTCCTGGGAGTGTTTGATGGGGACAGTGTAGAGGGAGCTTTACTCTGTATCTAACCCCGTGCTGTACCTGTCCTGGGAGTGTTTGATGGGGACAGTGTAGAGGGAGCTTTACTCTGTATCTAACCCCGTGCTGTACCTGTCCTGGGAGTGTTTGATGGGGGGGACAGTGTAGAGGGAGCTTTACTCTGTATCTAACCCCGTGCTGTACCTGTCCTGGGAGTGTTTGATGGGGACAGTGTAGAGGGAGCTTTACTCTGTATCTAACCCCGTGCTGTACCTGTCCTGGGAGTGTTTGATGGGGGGGACAGTGTAGAGGGAGCTTTACTCTGTATCTAACTCCGTGCTGTACCTGTCCTGGGAGTGTTTGATGGGGGACAGTGTAGAGGGAGCTTTACTCTGTATCTAACCCAGTGCTGTACCTGTCCTGGGAGTGTTTGATGGGGACAGTGTAGAGGGAGCTTTACTCTGTATCTAACCCCGTGCTGTACCTGTCCTGGGAGTGTTTGATGGGGGACAGTGTAGAGGGAGCTTGGGGGACAGTGTAGAGGGAGCTTTACTCTGTATCTAACCCCGTGCTGTACCTTTCCTGGGAGTGTTTGATGGGGACAGTGTAGAGGGAGCTTTACTCTGTATCTAACCCCGTGCTGTACCTGTCCTGGCAGTGTTTGATGGGGGGAACAGTGTAGAGGGAGCTTTACTCTGTATCTAACCCCGTGCTGTACCTGTCCTGGGAGTGTTAACGTTTGCAGTTTGTATCTAGGATACAAACAGGAATCTGAAACATGTCAGTTCCAAAATAAATTTACCTTCCAGTCTCCAAAAGACAGAAAGGTCAACAAAATACAAATGGAACATTCCAGAGACAACAAACTCCATAATCTGGAGTTTAATTTAGACAAATGCAAGTTGATGCCTTTTGGTAGATTGTACCAGGGCAGGACTTACTCAATTAATGGTTGGGCGTTGGGGAGAGTTACAGAACAAAGAGATCTCGGGGTACAGGTTCATAGCTCCTTGAAAGTGGAGTCACAGGTGGACAGAGTGGTGAAGAAGGCATTCGGCACGCTTGGTTTCATCGGTCAGAACATTGAATACAGGAGTTGGGACGTCTTGTTGAAGTTGTACAAGACATTGGTAAGGCCACACTTGGAATACTGTGTACAGTTCTGGTCACCCTATTATAGAAAGGATATTATTAAACTAGAAAGAGTGCGGAAAAGATTTACTAGGATGTTACCGGGACTTGATGGTTTGAGTTATAAGGAGAGGCTGGATAGACTGGGACTTTTTTCTCTGGAGCGTAGGAGGCTGAGGGGTGATCTTATAGAGGTCTATAAAATAATGAGGGGCACAGATCAGCTAGATAGTCAATATCTTTTCCCAAAGGTAGGGGAGTCTAAAACTAGAGGGTGTAGGTTTAAGGTGAGGGGGGAGAGATACAGAAGGGTCCAGAGGGGCAATTTTTTCACACAGAGGGTGGTGAGTGTCTGGAACGAGCTGCCAGAGGCAGTAGTAGAGGCGGGTACAATTTTGTCTTTTAAAAAGCGTTTAGACAGTTCCATGGGTACGATGGGTATAGAGGGATATGGGCCAAACGCGGGCAATTGGGACTAACTTAGGGGTTTGAAAAAAGAAGGGGCGGCATGGACAAGTTGGGCCGAAGGGCCTGTTTCCATGCTGTAAACCTCTGACTCAAAGCCAGCTCTCGACTCAGGGAGTGCGCACTGTGGGAGGGTCAGTGCTGAGGGAGCGCCGCACTGTGGGAGGGTCAGTGCTGAGGGAGCGCCGCACTGTGGGAGGGTCGGTGCTGAGGGAGCGCCGCACTGTGGGAGGGTCAGTGCTGAGGGAGCGCCGCACTGTGTGGGAGGGTCAGTGCTGAGGGAGCGCCGCACTGTGGGAGGGTCAGTGCTGAGGGAGCGCCGCACTGTGGGAGGGTCGGTGCTGAGGGAGCGCCGCACTGTGGGAGGGTCAGTGCTGAGGGAGCGCCGCACTGTGGGAGGGTCAGTGCTGAGGGAGCGCCGCACTGTGGGAGGGTCAGTGCTGAGGGAGCGCCGCACTGTGGGAGGGTCAGTGCTGAGGGAGCGCCGCACTGTGTGGGAGGGTCAGTGCTGAGGGAGCGCCGCACTGTGGGAGGGTCAGTGCTGAGGGAGCGCCGCACTGTGGGTGGGTCAGTGCTGAGGGAGCGCCGCACTGTGGGAGGGTCAGTGCTGAGGGAGCGCCGCACTGTGGGAGGGTCAGTGCTGAGGGAGTGCCGCACTGTGGGAGGGTCAGTGCTGAGGGAGCGCCGCACTGTGGGAGGGTCAGTGCTGAGGGAGCGCCGCACTGTGGGAGGGTCAGTGCTGAGGGAGCGCTGCACTGTGGGGAGGGTCAGTGCTGAGGGAGCGCCGCACTGTGTGGGAGGGTCAGTGCTGAGGGAGCGCCGCACTGTGGGAGGATCAGTGCTGAGGGAGCGCCGCACTGTGGGAGGGTCAGTGCTGAGGGAGCGCCGCACTGTGGGAGGGTCGGTGCTGAGGGAGTGCCGCACTGTGGGAGAGTCAGTGCTGAGGGAGCGCCGCACTGTGGGAGGGTCAGTGCTGAGGGAGCGCCGCACTGTGGGAGGGTCAGTGCTGAGGGAGCGCCGCACTGTGGGTGGGTCAGTGCTGAGGGAGCGCCGCACTGTGGGAGGGTCAGTGCTGAGGGAGCGCCGCACTGTGGGAGGGTCAGTGCTGAGGGAGTGCCGCACTGTGGGAGGGTCAGTGCTGAGGGAGCGCCGCACTGTGGGAGGGTCAGTGCTGAGGGAGCGCCGCACTGTGGGAGGGTCAGTGCTGAGGGAGCGCTGCACTGTGGGGAGGGTCAGTGCTGAGGGAGCGCCGCACTGTGTGGGAGGGTCAGTGCTGAGGGAGCGCCGCACTGTGGGAGGGTCAGTGCTGAGGGAGCGCCGCACTGTGGGAGGGTCAGTGCTGAGGGAGCGCCGCACTGTGGGAGGGTCAGTGCTGAGGGAGCGCCGCACTGTGGGGAGGGTCAGTGCTGAGGGAGCGCCGCACTGTGGGGAGGGTCAGTGCTGAGGGAGCGCCGCACTGTGGGAGGGTCAGTGCCGAGGGAGCGCCGCACTGTGGGAGGGTCAGTGCTGAGGGAGCGCCGCACTGTGGGAGGGTCAGTGCTGAGGGAGCGCCGCACTGTGGGGAGGGTCAGTGCTGAGGGAGCGCCGCACTGTGGGAGTGACAATCTTTATTTGGGGTCCTGTGAACAACTGTTTTAGTTTGCAATGGGGTTGGGGGGTGTGGGACGTGGAGGAGGA
Organism: Mustelus asterias; assembly: GCF_964213995.1. Taxonomy (NCBI): domain Eukaryota; kingdom Metazoa; phylum Chordata; class Chondrichthyes; order Carcharhiniformes; family Triakidae; genus Mustelus; species Mustelus asterias. The sequence continues at coordinate 1,183 of NW_027594647.1, read as the reverse complement.
GGAGTTAGTTTCACTTCGAGATAGATTCAGAATTAAATGCAAGTCAAAGCTCAAATTGCATCATTCAGGACACACAGACTCTCACACACACACACTCTTGCAGACAGACAGACACACACACACAGCCTCACACACACAGCCTCACACACACACACAGCCTCACACACACACACAGCCTCACACACACACACAGCCTCACACACACAGACACACACACAGACACACACACAGACACACACACACACAGACACACACACAGACAGACACACACACAGACACACACACACACAGACACACACACAGACACACACACAGACACACACACACAGACAATACTTTTCACTGTACGTTAATACACGTGGCAATAATAAATCAAATCTAATCAGAAATCAGTTTGAATAACTTTTCTTGCTCAGCAGTAACTTCTCTCTCGGATTATTCCCCACCTCGACACGGGAACCCCCTCTCTCCCCCCACCCAGTATCGCTCCTGCTTACTGGAACCCTCTGTGTCCCCCTCCCCTCTCCCTCTCTGTCCCACTCTCTCTCTCTCTCCCTCTCTGTCCCACTCTCTCTCTCTCTCCCTCTCTGTCCCACTCTCTCTCTCTCTCCCTCTCTGTCCCACTCTCTCTCTCTCTCCCTCTCTGTCCCACTCTCTCTCTCTCTCCCTCTCTGTCCCACTCTCTCTCTCTCTCCCTCTCTGTCCCACTCTCTCTCTCTCTCCCTCTCTGTCCCACTCTCTCTCTCTCTCCCTCTCTGTCCCACTCTCTCTTCCTCTCCCTCTCTGTCCCACTCTCTCTCTCTCCCCTCTCTGTCCCACTCTCTCTCTCTCCCTCTCTGTCCCACTCTCTCTCTCTCCCTCTCTGTCCCACTCTCTCTCTCTCCCTCTCTGTCCCACTCTCTCTCTCTCCCTCTCTGTCCCACTCTCTCTCTCTCCCTCTCTGTCCCACTCTCTCTCTCTCCCTCTCTGTCCCACTCTCTCTCTCTCCCTCTCTGTCCCACTCTCTCTCTCTCCCTCTCTGTCCCACTCTCTCTCTCTCCCTCTCTGTCCCACTCTGTCCCACTCTGTCCCACTCTTCTCTCTCTGTCCCACTCTGTCCCACTCTGTCCCCTCTGTCCCACTCTGTCCCCACTCTGTCCCACTCTGTCCCACTCTGTCCCACTCTCTCTCTCTCTCTCTCTCT